>NW_027468859.1:37433216-37440716 GCF_046254945.1 Alosa pseudoharengus | reverse complement strand
TTCTGAACAATCAAATGTAGTTGACATTCACAAGGCTGAATGTGTGCCCGATCAATCTCCTGGAACATAGTGCACAGCAACTAAAGGCCAAGCCCACTAATAACAACATATTAAATTGGTCAGGTCAGACCATAATTGGCAATCTATGTGCAACTCTGCTCCTCAGAGAGAGAAGGTAGCCAGAGGAATGGAGTGCCATTTTAGGTTTACTGAGCTGAATTAAAGCAACTACGCTTGAAGTCTTTTTTGCCATGTGAGATAAAAAGTTATTCTTATAAAATTTCCTTTTGAAGGAAAGAAAAGATGTCCATTTCCTGTGCCAGTGAACAAGAACAAAATCCTGACGCCGCGTACATGAATGCAATAATTACTACAAATTATATTCGTTATCATCTGTGTTTCTGAATTAAATTTGCCACCCAAGCAGGACAGCCACCTATAGTAGTCATTTCCTTCTCACAGTCAGTTGTTATCATGCTAAATTAAAGCAATTAAAATGTTCCTACAGAATCCAAGCACTTCAAGACGCTATACCTCAAAGACCTTGGAATAGTGTAGTGCTGGTCGTGTCATCTGTAAAGGTTTACTAACAGTAAGAGCTGTACTGTACTGAACTAAACTGTATCTTTTTGGCACCAGATCATTTATACAGTAGCTGCCTCTAAGTATAAAAGTGGGGGCATGACTTGGATAAAAGTGGGTGCTGATCATGAGAAACCATGGCTAATATATAGTTTTCATATTCTAATGATCTGCTTACCCCTCCAGTATTCTTTGCTCAACTTATTCTCCCTAGACATGCAGAGCTCACAGTTGCTGCCTGAAGGTTTGAGAACAGCCCGGGCTGTCGAATCTCCTTCAGTCCCTTCCCTCCAAATCCCCAAGGTGCAGTCTAGTCAGCACATCCACCGTGATTAGTCCTTCAGTCCTATAGCTTGAAGAAGAAACTTCATACTTTACTTCCAGAGCCTCTAAATTTCTTTTTGTTCAGGCGGGGCTTTGAAGTTTAAAACCCCTCTCGTATCTATTTTATTTAGACAGAGGAGGGAGGAAAGGAAAAGTAGCACGGCGAAGATTAAAAAATAACTCAACATCAGTAGATTTACTTTGCTATTTCTGGAGTTGATAATAAATTGGAAATTTAGAGTGAGCGTGTGGGGGAGGAGAGATTACATTAGTGTTCCATCCTTTCAGAATGTTTGCGCAAAGGAACTCTGAGGCAGTTATGGAGGATGATTTAAATCATAAACACCACTGATCACGTCAGATCCTAATCTCTGTGAGCGTTTCTTAAAATGGAGAAAGATCATAAATTCACAGTCACATGTCACGGTTCCATTACACTGCTTCTCATGAGGGGTCCCATCTTCAGCGCCATTAAGCCCTATAGTTTGAATTAGTCACTTAACTGAGATGTAGGAACCTGCTTATGCAACCGGAGAAAACATCTACTGCGTTTTGTAGCATTGAGTTCTCCCAGTGGATGTCAGTGTACTGTATATATTTCAGTCAAAGTGATATGAGCTTCTTTGGCCTCAGTGTGAGGTCACTCAAGTCACCGCGGTGTTCTATGACATTGTTCAGTTAGACAGGACTTGGGTTGTGGAGATATTGAGCTAGTCACTGGGATTGCCATGGGCTGTTGGCCTATGAAATCTAAGGCATGTGCTCACTGTATGGCTGCCATGTCAGTAAACACAAAGCCTAGGGTGCCTTTTCTCAACGTTTTGAGAGATGCGGCCTGATCTCATCCAGATTATGGCAGTTTTGTAGATTAATCGTGAAGTGGTCATTCCCAGCTCCTCTGAACAAATGAAATCACTCTTTATCACCATGCTAGCGCTGGCCTTAGGTATATATGGCACAGCCCTAGGGAGAGAGAGAGAGAGAGAGAGAGAGGCTCTGGAGCACAATCTAAATTGAAACAAACAAATTGCAACAAATGCAACAACAAATGAAACTGACCCCAAAAGGTCGGACTAAGAGGTCAAGTCCCACCAGTCCCAGGAGGATAAGTTACCCCCTACAACCCTAACCAAGCCCAAATCAGCAGAAGGAATCTAATGGAAGGACACTAATTGACACATGGTCTGTTCCAATCCAAACGAAGTACAACAGTACACCAGAACACATTCCAGTGTTTATTTTGTGGTGGCTCGTTCTTTGTACGGTAGAATGTTAACTCAAAGCTACACGGCCAGAGACATAAGGGAAAGGACACTGACGCAGCATAATTGCCAAACACTAATGTGCTTTTTGTGATTCATAATTTATTAAAGTGCATTTATAATTTTGCAAACTGATGAGCTAGGCTGTAATGACCACAGACGTCCAGAATCCCCACCAAGTAAGATGATGCAACATGATACAGCAAAACTGGAGCATCTTTTACGATTCTGTGAAGCACTCAGTCTGTTTTTGTCTTGCACATGTTGTTTTAGTTTGTACTCCCTAAAACAATCTTTGTGTGCCGTAATAAAAACCCCTGAAACCAGAGTTTATCGCTCTTCTTAGCCTCAAGGTCACTTGTAAAAGATGCAAGTGCTGTAAATAGCCTGGAGTGTCTCCACTGATGGCTCCTTTAGTCGCTCCACTTAGAGATAGAGGATGGCTCTTAGACGATAACGGGCCATAAGTGACTCTCAAGAGCTTTTAGTATTAGCATCAGAAAACAGTGCATCCTCAACACCAGCCCCCACCTACTTAGAGCCTCTTCATTTGTTGCAATTTGTTTGTTTCAATTTGGATTGTGCTCCAGAGCCTCTCTCTCTCTCTCTCTCTCTCCCTAGGGCTGTGCCATATATACCTAAGGCCAGCGCTAGCATGGTGATAAAGAGTGATTTCATTTGTTCAGAGGAGCTGGGAATGACCACTTCACGATTAATCTACAAAACTGCCATAATCTGGATGAGATCAGGCCGCATCTCTGAAAACGTTGAGAAAAGGCACCTTATAGGCTATGTGTTTACTGACATGGCAGCCATACAGTACTGCCATGCTTTTTAAAAATGTCAACTAGAATCAACTGTGCTGGGTTGGGTTTGGAACGCTGTCAAAATGGAAATGAGGAATTATCAAAACTTATACAGTATACACAATGTACAGATTCAGGGTAAGAAAGCAGTCAAATGTTTTTTTTTTTCATTTGAAATATACATATCCTTGTATATCCTCCATAACATTTCTGCTATGTTTTTTTTTGTATTGTGTCAATTTGTCATATGTTGATACTTCAACCTCTTCTGAAGAACCTATTAATGAATAACTTACAGTCAGTAACATGAAGTAGCAATGACATCACAGACTGAATAACAGGAATATCATGATAAAAGTGCTTTAACTTGGCATTCTAAAAGCTGATTGATATTTTTTTGTAAATTACGGAAATTAATGAATAAACAAATTAATGTACTATTGTAATACTGATGATATTGTGATATATAGTGACTTATATCATGGCATCTATTGTATCATGGGAAGGTGGCAATACCCAGACATAGTATTGCAACACAGATTGGTGTATAGACCTTTAGATGTAAAGCCTGATAAATGAAAAGTAGATTAGCATTTTATTATGGGGTAGTCTCAGTGGACTGGTTCAGTTTATGCCGTACATTGTGAACATATGTCAACAATCTCTTCCTCCAATTCTTTATCAAGTGCTAAACAAACAAAGGCACTTCTCTTCCTCATCTAATATTCATCTTTCTCACACATCACTTTAGAAATGCTTGTCTGTAAAATAATGTGCAAGTGGTATAAATAACACTGATGTTTATGGTATCCTAACTAGACTCAACAACACATCTATCCTACAGTATTGCCATTGATGTGATGCTGTAATAACTTGATAACCCCTGCAGGGTTTGCTCCTGAGCCGTGTTAGGTCATCCCTCAATGCTGTTGTGCTTCCAGGTCAGTGGTCATTTTTGTATATTCCAGGTCAGTCCTGGTTAGATCAGTCTTCTCGTAATGTCTCATGCATGGTGCGGCTCAGGCCTGTTCATATATGACCAAAATGATTTAATGCAACGTTTCGACCCTGCTGGGTCTTCTTCAGGTCTTCTTCTTTTGCCTGAAGAAGACCCAGCAGGGTCGAAACGTTGCATTAAATCATTGGGAGTCAAAAGCAGTGTTGCGGACATTATATTTTTTCAATTGAGTATAGTTTTCTTTTGTCCTGCACCTGCCAGAAGGTGGGATGTGCACACTATAACTGTTTGCTGAACATATATGACCAAACCCATTCATGGGTTGGGCTCACCAGCATTTTACAGTATAGGTCAGCTTTTAAAGGCCAACATAGAGAAGACTTTCAGTCACATTTCAGATGATTCTGCACGTAAAGAAAACACACCAGTGCCCATATGTGTGTCCATTACACCAGAGTTATGTCTGTGTGAGTCTATTTGCCTACCTCCTAGCCCACGTTCTGAGTGCCACTCTCTCCTTATGTGTTTGGCATGACTATTTGAGTTCAAACACATGCAAAGTTCAAACGGCCAATGAAAGCACACTAGATGAAATGAAAATATTGATGTCTTATGCATCAGTTGTGTAGACAAATATATGAATAGGACAGAACAACACAGATGTTAGAGATAGCAAATTGATCTCTATAAATGACCACAGCATTGTGAATATAACATCCCTTCTCTGGGTGCACTGCTCAGTTCAGTAACAAGCTACAAAGGCTTAGATAAACTCACGTGGACTTATCGAGAGGTAATTATGGACACATACAGTTTAGGGTTATGCACCCTTCTATACCCCAAAAAGTGTGGGAGTGATGGTTCAGTAATATATTAAACGTGACTAGGTAGAAATTAGGATACTTTTCCAACACTCCTACAGACAAGAGACCTCCATTATGGTAGATTGGCTTTCAAGTAATCCAGCTGACTGTAGGTGTGTATGCACTGGTGTGTTGTCTGACTCAACACATATTCAGCAGTGAGTGGGCGTTGAAAGGTCATACGATGGATGGCTGATGGGTGTGTTTGTGCGCGCGAGTCGCATAGGAGAAATATGATAGAAGGTCAGAGTGATGCAGACTGACAGTTGATAGCTCTACACCCCAGAGAGGTCGGTTAGAGTTCACCAATACACGCTTTCTCTCTGTCTCTCTCTACCTTTCCTCCCCTCTCTATCTCTCTCTCTCTCTCCCTCTCTCTGTCTCTCTCCCTTCCTCTCTCTTTCTCTCTGTCTCTCTCTACCTTTCCTCCCCTCTCTATCTCTCTCTCTCTCTCCCTCTCTCTTTCTCTCTGTCTCTCTCTACCTTTCCTCCCCTCTCTATCTCTCTCTCTCTCTCCCTCTCTCTGTCTCTCTCCTTTCCTCTCTCTCCCTCTCTGTCTTCATGTAACACAACAATCCTTGCATATGTACATGCAAGGTGACTCAAGGAGTGATTGACATGAGGGAGCTCTTAATACTGTTTACTGAAATGACAGACTGTTAGAATAATGAGTACAGGCTTTGGCCATCTATTTCTTAGTTATTTTTTCATGAGGAAATCAACAAACACTGGAACAGGGTACAGAGTGTACAGTGGAATAGAGAAGCTGGAAAAGACAGAGAAGAAGAAGAAAGAGACAAGTAAAATAGACTGATAGATTGACTCTGTCTCTTACTCATTCACACACACACATACACACACGCGCGCGCGCACACACACGCACACACACGCACACACGCACGCACACACACACACACACACACACACAAAATTAATAAGGTCTGAACTTGCAAACATATGTCAGTCCTTAGATCAGAGCAATCGTAGCCGGGTTTCCCTTTAAATATCCACAGGGCAAGGCCTTTTATGGCTCCCTCTGAGGTCATGGCAGCCCAGGCCATAATTAAATATTTGAACTGATCAAAGACAGGTTTCATCTGGAGGGATGTAGCTCCGTCTGTCAGTACAAAGACACCATCAAAGGCCAAATCCAACACTACAGATGCTTTTTGCAGGCCTGTGAAAAAGATCAGTCATCGGATCTTTAGGACATGTCATTCATAACATATCTTGTCATATTTACTAACTGGTGACATAAAAAAAAAATCTGCTGCTGGTTTTGATCAGTGAAAAATGTTTTCTATTAGACATGGCCTTAAAATGAGGCCTGTGTTCACTGGCTGTGATTATGCATGGTGCATTTTTTTAATTTATTATTTAATGCTGAAGGCTCCAGGTTTTGTTCCTTTGTCCACAGAAATTACATCATGGAAAAACCTCCCTTTGATGACCATCTCCACTGGCAGGTTTGTCCATTCGGGGTCGTCGCTAGAAGGCAAATTTTCCTTTGAAGGATACATCAGTAAACTGAACTACTGTGCGTTCCCTCGATGGAGATGGGAGACAGACATGATACGAGGACTGTAAGTCCCAGTTCCTACCATGCAATGAAGACATGGATGGCAGCTCTAGTGCAGCATTGGCTGATTTAATTCTCTCAGCCTCCCTGCAAATCCCTCAGTCAGCTCTCAATTCTCATAGAAATTAAAGGCTGAAACGCTCCAATTGCATTAAATGCTTTTACTTCTAGAACACAGCATAAAGAACAAGTTAAAATCATTATGATACAATATAAATAAAATGTCTTTTCGCAGACCAAGATTTGAGAGAGGTTTTCAGTAAGGGATGTTTTGTTAGTAATTTTCTTGGCATTTTCCATTTAAAAAGCGGTCGGAATAATACACAAAAAGATTGATGACCTAACATTAGGTAGTCCTGCAGTTATTTGCTGACCTCTAGAGATTCTTAGGCCCAATGGGGGACTGCACACTAGCAGTGCCCTTTATTGTACCTGCTGTTATTTACCCAAGAATTTCTATATAGTGCACAAAGTGGTTCTGAATCAGCTATCTAGAGTGAAAGACATACTGTAGTATGAAAATCAGAGTTTTAAAGTTCTGTTACTAAATCTGGCCTATTTTCTTAGACTATAATAGCATAGATAGTCCTAATAGTGAAGGTTCATGTGCATGAAGAAAAATACTTACAGATGACATTGCCTTACAGTCCTTAAACAGAGATGATTGTGGAACAGCATAAGCTATGTGCACATAGATAAATACTTAATCTTCACAATTTATAGTTTGGTTCATTGGTAACACTCCATAATAAGGTGCCATAATAAATAGCAAACTAGTAATTACCTAACCCTTTGTTAATTGTTACTAACATATCTATTTGGTACAAGTTAATAGTTTTTTCATCATTAATTAAATATTAGTTGTTTGCATAAAAACTGTATGTTAATGCTTTAGCAAATCTATTAACTAATATTGCATTAATATGTGTTAATAGTTAACTAAATGTATTTTTGGCACTAATTAACAGTTATATTTTACATCATTTAAATGTTTAATGTTTATTTGCAAACTATATGTTAATAGAAAAGTTAATGACATATTATTATTTAACTAATTGTTATTAAACTGTGCTTTTGCCTATCCCAATATGAACCACTCTCCATAAGACCCTTACAATAGATAGAT
>NW_027468859.1:37223216-37428216 GCF_046254945.1 Alosa pseudoharengus | reverse complement strand
CAATTCCCCCTCCCTCCCCCACCAACACACCGCCCCACCCGACCAAAAGTGCAGCATTCCGCTGGAGAGCAAGCTGACCAGACTCTCCTTCACTGTCTTTTGCCTGAGTGTCTGGTAGTCTGATTGAGTTACTCATCTCGAGCAGGGATGGTTGTTGGGAGAGTGCCTGTAAAAACGAATCTACAGAGAGTATGGCCTCATCCAAACCCTACGCTACTGACTGCTTCCAAAAATGGATGCCTGCCTGTCTCCATGAAGCAATGTGCTACAGCCTTGTCAATTATGCGTTTTTGTGCTATTCTTTGCTTACTTATGCATGCAAGATTGTGACATTTAGAGAAGGGGGAAAGGAGAGCAGTGTGGCTGTGGCACTCTCCTTTTTAAGATGCAAAAGCCTCGTTAAGCTAATTTTGTCCTCTATAGTTATTTTTTTCAATCTGGTACAAACAATATGTAGGTTTACTGTAACTGAAATTCTCTCTGGTGTTGGAATTCTCGACTGCCAGCTGAGAGATTAAAATGTGAGAGCTGAAAGAATCCTTTTACCTACAGCAAAAAAAAAGAAAAGAAAAGAAATGCAGGTGAGCACGCCAGTTCTCAGAATGGCACGTGCGTGCGTGCACGCACACACACTCACAAACACATACACACAATCACAACGCACGCACGCACACACACACACACACACACACGTGCACACAAGAAAAGGAGAAGATGGTAGAGATGGAAGGATAAATGTGGAGGCTGGAGAAAAGGAACGACACTGAGAGGAAGAGAATAGCAAAGGAGGAAAGAGTAAACAGAGGAAAAGAGATACACATCCAAGCCGAGGGGGAGAGAGAACGAGGGAACGTCTAAACAGTAGCCTGGTCAGTAGTGGAGCCAGCTAGCTCGTCCTACAGTGCTGTGTTGCCACTCGCTCAGACACCAGTGATGGAGAGTGCTTTCAAAGCGTCGGTCTTTGGGCAGCACTTTTTATTTGTCAATTCGAGACTTTCTCCTTAACCAAACAGTGATATAGCTCTCCCCTTGAGTCTGTGACAGGGTAATAGATAGGCTGTGTTGACTTTTCTGAAAAAAGATCTAAAAGGGTCTAAAAAAAAAAACATACCCTGAAAACTCAGCATGACTGAAAGAACGCGCAAACAGAGCATCAGGGTCTGGCATTGGAGATTAATCTTTAGAGCGCAACACTGTATTTGAGAACAATGTCAGCATTGCAAAGCTGCTCGAGAACACTTATGAACCAAACACATGTTTACCAGATGTTAAGAGTTTTGAGGCATTAGGATTGCAGCATGTCTCATTGAGCACCATACCAGACGCCAAACCTCAGTGACAATAAATCATAGCAAGTGCACTTAGATAGATAGCTAAATAGATAGATAAGTAAATAGATAGATTGAAAATGCATTTGCCTCTTGAAGAGCTACTAGTTCATTTCATTGCCATCATTTTTTTTTCTAATAGGAAAATGCTAGGCCCTGTCCAAAACTGGAATACAAACTCTCAACAAGGAGCTGCAGTGCCACCCAATGGCTGTGTCATGCTATTGGATTTCTTTTTTAAGTTCACAGGTAAGGCGAGGACATAATAAGAAGATTGCACTGCACATGTTGATCCATTGTAAGGTTGCCCATCATTTATGTTTTGGGATTGATATCCATAGTAAGGCTGCCTATTGTTTATGTATATTCATATTGAAGTACTTTTCAAATATTTCGTAAAATATGGTGGCACAATTAACTCAAGTGCTGCTGGCCCTCTCAACTGAAAATATTTTATCTAATTCCAGGGCAAGCAAATCAGGAGTTTTCAGCTAGTCTAAATGGTCACTGATAACAGAACAGGGATGGAAGACTTTCAGCATACGACAAACCTTTGCATTTGCTTCAGTAAATGCCAACAGAGAGAGTATAGGTGCACACATTTCAATCAGCTTAGTTTGGTATGGGTGTTATTACCTCTTTCAAGGTCTCTTCTTGAACCATATGGCATATTTTTTGTCACATATTTGTACAACCTTTAATTCAAACTTTACATGATGGACAATAACAATTAATTACATGTTGCAGATGCCTGAAATAGTCTGATTTACAATATTTGCACCAAATCCCAAAGAAAAACAACAACAAAAACAAGTTAGGAAAGGGAGTAAATACACTACTCTCTGTTGTTTGGCACCTTGCACACGTAACTGTGTGTACACGGGATCCCCTTACAGTAGCTCCTCACACTTGGCTAAACGGCGGATATTTTTGGTGTTCCCTGAAGTATGCAGTAACCTGTAAAGCCGGTGCATCCGCACCCTGGGTGCCACCGGCCCCGCCCCCGTGACCTCCGAGGCATCCTGGCTCAGTGCAGCTGCTGCAGGACACTACAGAGAGCCCGTGGTGAAAGGGTACAGGAAGTGAGCTTCTCAAGGGGACGCCGTGATGTAATCCACCGGCGGAGAAGGGAAAGGACAGTCCACTGTACTGCAGCACTGGTCACAACATTGATGGGTTAGTAAAGACGTAATGAGTATTTTGTGATATGGTAATGAATTTTCATAAGAATTTATCAACATTAGATTTATCAACATTATGCACGTACACTTATATTATTGAGATTTGTGTACTACTACAAACTAATAGGCACACAGGTTCAGGCTCTTCATTAAAGGTTTAAGTCTACATCTCTGCTATTGTTCATTTCTCCTAGTGGGACTGTGCCCATCATGTCAGGTGTTTAATAATGATCCGCTATGACGGGTGGGATGAGGGAGGCCGGCTCATTCATCATAGTGGAGGTATCTGATTAGTCTTCTGGGAAGAGGGAGCGTGCGGAGGAGCAGCAGCCTCTGAAGACCAGCCTCCTGGCGGATCTGCTGCCGGCACAGATGCCTGAGGGATGGAGGGTTCTCTGTAATCATCAGAAAAGACACAATATCAATGATCTAATCATCACAGTAGTCGTATATTTGGTGCTCTTGAACATTCATCATCATCATCATCATCATCATCATCATCATCATGTTAGTAGATGGAGAGTACATGCCTCTGTATTGTATTTTCTCTGAAAACATCTTGTAAGTATAATCTTTGTTTGAGTGTGCAACTATTTGTGAAGGCTCTGGTGTTGCATTCCCAGATATGTGAGTCATGGTAATATGTCATGATAAACAGGGGGCAAGATGTCTATGAATATACAGGTGAACAGTAACAGGTCTATTAAGCTGATCATACATTATTTAGCAATATTGCTGGGCAATGTATCTCATTATTGTGGTTCTGGCATGTTCCTATTGATATTGGGCAAATTCATCAGTGGGCAAATCATCATGATCGTCCAATCAGAACAAATTAAACTGGATGTGGTTGCTCTGCAACACTGCTCAAAAAGTTGCCCCATGCATTATCACCTGAGTCATTCCATGGAACGTAAATGGGAAAGACGACCCCATCCCAATAAAACAACAGAAATGGTCTTTGGGTGTCCTGACACCCCATCATTAGGGGTCGACCGTTTCAAATACCTTGGAATCACAACAGACAATAAACTCAGTTTTGCCCATCACACAGATTCAGAAAAAAATGAAAAGGACCCCACGTTGTAAAGTCACGTTGGCATCACGTCAGTTGGAACATTGCTCATGCTAATAAGTTATTCAGTGATGGGGGATTTGTGATGTGTCTTAGATAGGCTACGCTATCCCGCTTTAAATGAAAAAGAGAAGAGATTTTTAAACTGTAACCCTATGTCTCATTAGGCCTATAAGTCACTGTTGCTGCCATAGTGTGAGCAACCTTTTTGCTCTGCAGCTCTTTTGAGTGGTGCAGAATTTTTCTTTTTTGGCTCTTCATGTTGGACTGGTTAGCCACCCCTGTTCTAGGGCAAAACCACAAAGCCCACACATGAATCACACATACAATAACACAGGATACCACCCACCCACTCAGTGGCCACTGCTATGCTCTGCCCCCTGGGTGGAGGCACTAGAACTCTGAGGTGCAACAAAGCCTGTTTTAGCAGAAGCCTAATACCCTCAGCCAGGGTAGAGGGACTATTATGTTATGTAATGCAATGTATGTGGGATGATTTGTTCAAGTCTGGTGATGGGACAAAGTATTTTATGTGTTTATTTTGTTTAAGTCTGTGCTTTATGTTAATGTGGTGCTTTTGCAAGTAACAGGTCAATAAAAAAACTTTTGATTATAAATAACCATAACTCACTAGCCCTTTCCTTTACTCCAACCCAGTCCTGGTGGCTGTCTAGCAGTTGTTTGAGTCTGGAACAGAGCTTCACGTGTGCCATGTAGTCCTGGAGGAGGTCAATGATGGGACCTGCCCAGCCGCAGACTGAGGGAGCAGAGATCATCTCACAGAACTGCAGGGGAGAGCACGACACATAACAACAGACACATTTGGAGTCAGTGTAACTGAAACTCTACCTGCATATCCTGTTTTTGCCAACTATTATTTGTCAAACATAGTTAAACATACTGCTAGACAAATTTGGACTCAATGAGGCATTTCCTTGTTTTTGAAAGAACATTGTGCTTTTTAAAATAAAGCATAGACATTATTTATGTTGTAACTTACTGTTACAGCTGGAAATGGCTGAATTTGAATGGAATAATTACATAGGCATAAGAGGTCCATATTCTGCGACCATCACTTATACCGTATTTCCACGGAACGTTATGTCAACTAATCCTAAAATATCATGTTTTAAAAGGTAACTAATTATTTGAAAATATTTCAGAGACTGAAAACTGTTTAAACACACCTTCTTCAGATACACAAGTGTCTGAAACGTCAGCATTTGTGGAATTGATTATGGTCTAAAGAAATGCATGGCCTCCAAGAGGCCCTCAAATCTCTCAAGCAGAGTTTCAAAGAAATGCCATATCTGAGACTGGCTAGTGTTTGTAAAACGCTAAAATGGACAGAAAGAAAATACTAGGAGGAAAGTTGTTGAGAAATATGTTATGTACAAACAAATCAACGTGTTTGGATCAGAGAAGAAACATTTTGAGGCCCAGAACAAGTGAAAAGATGCCAGAGGATTGCTTGACACTTTCCATAGATATACTGTACATACAGTATGACATGTCAGTATATATATATATATATATATATATATATATATGGACACCATCTCTCAAGCATGGTAGAGGAATCATGATGGTCTGTGGACGCTGCTTTGGTGCTTGTAAGATATACAATTTGTACAGAGCAAAAGGAATCCTAAAAAAAGAAGGCTATAACTATTTTACCACGGCCAACACTAGGGACGACATTTGACTGGAGACAGTGTTTCCAACGACAACACTGATATAATAATACCAGACAATAGATATCAGACCTATTTAGTGAGGAAGCAGTGAAACTGTATTACAGCAAAGTTTGTAATGGATGTAAATGGAGAATTCTTTGAGGGAAATTTTTTTTTACTTCTTCAAACAGAAAAAACTATTTTTGACTTTGTCGATACCTCAACTATATTTTCCCTCTATTTGCATCATGTAGTATTGATTCACTTTATTTGCTGATTAGAAATTATTTTCTGAGTGACTTTTGAGAGTACAAACATGTCCAAAGAGACAGCCTGCAGTGTATGCATATGCTTCGTGTAGATGGCCATGTCATCTATTCCGCACCTCTGCTCTGTGTTAATTTACCTGCATGCAGGGCCCCTCCCTCTGGAGCCCAAGGTCGTCCTTGCGGAGCCCTTTGGCAGGTGGGTGTGAATTAGAGCCACACTGGCACTGAAAGCAGGCCCGGGCATCACAGCCGTGATCCAGCAGGAGCTTCAGCATGGCTGGGTATCTCACACACAGCAGCACCACGGCAGGGAACGCTAGCTGACAGTTAGGCATCCGGGCATTGACGTCGGCCCCGTGCTCCACAAGCAATCGCACCATCTGGATGTTCCCTTATGAAATAAAAAAAGTTTGTTGTTATAAACTTGAAAACTTGACCATACACTTATGTACAGTACTTACTTTTAGGTAGTGTGCTGAAAGCTTACATTTTATAGTCCGGTTTTGTCTATGGATTGTTTGTATTAAATCAAATATAGTTGTGACGGAGTGTCTTCACTTTGGTATGTGCTCTGACTGCTATACCAATGAGCCTGGCTCTTTGGTGGTGTTGTCAAGTTGCAGGATTGATACCCATTGATTGATTGTTTTAGGCCAGGTAGGATGACTGCTCTCTCCAATAGCTTTATGAACTCAGGGCCTACTTAAACTAGAATCCCATAAGGTAACTGCTTAAAGATGCGCTCTGGTGAAAATCCTGTTTTTAACCCTGTTAACATGCTCATATGATGTCTGCTATGCTTTATAAGACATATCATAAGCAAAATAAGCAGTCAAGGCCATTGCCAAAGATTTCTGCTTTAGATCTACATTTCAACCAACCACAGCCCAGGCAGGCCAATTGAGGCATCAGTCCATTAGTGCATCATAGGGGTACAGAACCAATCCTGAGTACCTGAGGATGGGACAATTATTCATAAAGACGCAAACAAGCTACAGTAGCTAACATGGCAGCTGTATGTGGAAAGGGGCCGGGGCCAGATAGATCCCAATTCCCGAAATGAGAAAAAAAGTGTAAAGTTACATTTAAGCCATTTTAAGCCTTCTTCTGAATGTTTACTTTAGAGGAGAAGACAAGAGATGTAGGATTCTGGAGTGCGTCTTCAAGCATATTTACCCTGCCTCACGGCCACCAGAAGGGGGTTGAACGTGTCTTGGTTTGTATTGGCACCGGCTTCCAACAGCATCTCAGCTGCATCCAAGTTGCCGTTAGCGACCGCAAAGTACAGAGCCGTGGTCCGACGGTCCTGGTACATGGACGAGCGGTCCGGAGAGAGCGGGGCATTGGCATCATATCCAGCCTGAAGGACGACCTCCAGGACCTCATCCTCGTTGTACTGGGCTGCCAGGTGAAGAGGGCTGATGCCACTCTGTCTGATTCTCTCCTCACTGGTGACTGGAAGCAGCATGCTCACTACTCTACAGGATGCACAAATCCTTGTCAGAATCCACCATACAGTCTTACTGGGCTGGCAGTTTGCATACACTCTTCACATTTTCATTAGCCTTTACAGAACAGATCAAACCTATTTAATGGACTTGTAACACAACTAAATGGCCATGTAATAATCTTTGATTAAAATAATATCAGTATCAGTATACACTCCAGTATAAATAATATCAGTATTCACTCCAGGTGTCCATGCTGGGCTGCGGCATGTAGGGGCAGCAGCTGTGTTTTGGTGGACTTGTTGGCATCAGCTTTGCGAGCGAGAAGCAGCTTCACCACGCTGCCATGGCCATTTTTGGAGGCCTCAAACAGAGCAGTGGCTCCATCGCTCATTTGGAAGTTCACATCAGCACCTGAATTACACACATAGAAAGGTTTACAGCGTTACAACTACAAGTGTGGATAAATACAGCAGGGTTACAATTGTATATTTACAGCAGCATGATAGCCTCATGATAGCCTCAATACCCTTGTAATAACTGAATGATGTCTGACAAAAACAACACATTGTCAGAACAGGATAGGCTATGCTTTGCTCCACGATAACTAAGCAACATATGACGGTCATATTCAACTAAAAACAAGTGCTGCAAATATATAGGACTGGGTGTTCCTCTGGTGCTCTTCCCTTTAGGGATCCAAAAAGTAAATAAAATACTTTAAAGAAAACTTAATGCTTGAAATAGACACTTATGAGGTTTATATGTTTAAAAAGCCTTTCATCTCACATGGCTATTCTTTTAATAACATGCCTACGGGTTTCGGCGTTACTGCCTTCATCTGAGCATATCACAGTCATAGCCCACCATTGTTCATGAGGAAAGTCAAGACCTCTTGACTGCCGGTCTGTGCTGCTAGAAAGAAAGGCGTGATGCCATAGCTGTTCCTCTGGTTCAGATTGGCCCCAGCCCTCAGAAGCATTCCACAGATCTCCACATTGTTGCGGCACACCGCCTCGTGAACAGGCGTCCAGCCTCGGCAGCAGGCCCTGTTCACCCCGGCGCCGTAGGTCAACAACAGCTCCACCACGTCTGCGTTCTCCTGCTCACAAGCTATATGTTTCAAAGGGCAATCGTAAAGGTCATAGGTCATGGTCATAAATAAACAGGCATATTCATAGTACAATCAATCAGCCAGTCTTGGTCTCCACTAGCCTTTTACATTTTCATATGCCTTACATTAATGTATTATTAAACAAATTCACTTTACGGTAAGGGTACATGATTTAATGATTTATGTATTACTTCATTCCTTAATATCTCATGAATCCTCAGGAATTGACATGAGTTCATAGTCTGTCATTTGTGACCTCATACATGAACAGCACATCACCTAAAGCAATAGATCATCAGATAGAGTACATCATTATGAAATATGATGCCTAATGAGGAGAAGTACAGTAGGTCTAATGAGAAGTACAGTAGGCCTAATGGGGAGAAGTACAGTAGGCCTAATGAGGAGAAATACAGTAGGCCTAATGGGGAGAAGTACAGTAGGCCTAATGAGGAGAAATACAGTAGGCCTAATGGGGAGAAGTACAGTAGGCCTAATGGGGAGAAGTACAGTAGGCCTAATGAGGAGAAGTACAGTAGGCCTAATGAGGCTACTTTAGCCTACTCGTTTTTCTAATGCTCTCTCTTTCCACCTATCCCCAACTATTATGTCCTCCTTATTCTCATCCCACTATCCCTCCTATTTCTTTGCATGCACTGGTAATTCCAAGGAATTACATAGTATATTTTGAAATTGACCTTTGTGTAGAGCAGTTTCTCTGTCTTTATTGCCTATGTTGATGTCAGCTCCTTTCTCCAGAAGATATTCCACACAGGCCATGTGGTCATTCTCCACAGCCAGAAAGAGTGGTGTTTTCTCCTGTTTGTCACGCTGATCAATGACCTCTGGCTGGACTATATTTTCACAGATATAAACAGACCACATGCTTTTCAGGTATTGAGTTTAACAATTTCATAAACTGAATTTATAACAGTCACATGAAACAAATCTCCATGGTAATGGGTTAGTCTGGCTTACACAAAAGCACGACAGTGTGATGAGATATATTTTGTGTTTTGCTAACGAGATAACACTGCACACAGACAAAGCACAGAAACGTGCTGAGGACTGGGGCCAAGGGGGAGAAACTGCATGTAGAGGAACAAGGTCATGTTTGAAATACACTTGAGAGGCTGTAAACTACCTGTCAGCAAGATCCTAAGGCATTCCTTCTGCCCGTGGATGACTGCCAAGTGCACTGGGCGATATCCCTGAATACTCTCCTCTCTAAGATGCTGTCTGGCCTGCAGCAGCTCCAGCAGTGTGTCCACTGAGCCACTTGTGACTGCGGTGGTCAGTGGATCTGCAGTCCTAAACAGGAAAAGGGCCAAAATATCAGAGATGATTAGTCTTTTTTGCCGATGTTTCAGGTCCTGTAATCTATTAGTGAAATGGCTGTGTTTGTTCCAGTTGTGTCTTGTGTGGTTTGCAATGTCAACATTGTGGGTTAAAATTTAAAGAAATGCAAGTTCTCATTGAAAGGGTGTTTTCAGTAGGGTATAAATCAGTCTGGAGGGTATTGCAATGCTCATGAATATACTGCTCTTTAGGTGAAAGGGTACCATACACTTCAGGTTCTTGGGTTGTGTAGAAGGTTCCATCATATCTTCTCCATGCAACACATCGTGTTCCGTCACTGCAGGTGAAAGAGTAACTTCTAGTCGCCTCAGACGTTGGGAAATTATGCAAGTGGTCAAGCTTCATCTTTGACGGGCAAAAATCTTGATGGAGGTCACATTTGAAGTTGAGAATACAATATATTATAGTTGTCTGATTGATTGATTGATTGATTGATTGATTGTTACATTTCACAGGAAACAGGAAAAAAAACCTTTGATGAAGAACTTTCCATAATTTTGTTTTTGTGGCTTACCTTCAGGAGTTTGCTTTGCTAAACACTTATAGACAATATACAACATGTTTATATGTTTATGATTATGAAATAGAAAGGTTTGCTATACATAACAAAAGTGACAGGATTGTTCAATCAGGAAGTGTTTTTCTGAATCTCTATTTCAACTCTTATACTGTACAATAATATTCCATTTCTATGTGAGGGATAACTTTAGCCTGAGTGGATTCATTTCAGTCAGCCACCAACAGCTTTGCTGTAAATTGTTAATTAAGACCAAAGCCTTATTTCATAACTTGATCTAGAGTGGCTGCCAGAAGGCACTGTACCCATCCATGTGTTCCCCCTGTACCCTAACCCTGACATAATCCCCCACAGCTGGTGGGTTTCACATCCATTGGAGCGATGCAAGGCTACTCGCTGTGCGGTTCACCGTGACCTTTGGTCAAGGCAGCGCAACTGATGCACCATCTCCTTGGAGGTAAAATTAGGATCAGGCAACCAAGGAGACGCCCGTAAATATGTACCCAACGGCACGGCAGGGCCACGAGATGCCAAGACAACAGACTGCTTGAGTGCAGCGAATGCTTCAGCAGGATCAACAACCTCGAAGGAGAAAGCTGTCGAGGGAGGTGAGCATTGCAGTGGCATACGGGCTGCGCTTTAGATAGTAGCCAGCCACTTTCCCTCCAAAAACCTGGTCGTTTCATTCAGTTGTAAGTTGTATATCTCATTATACATGACTATTGGAAGCTTTGAAAGTTTTTGTTTTAGAGGCGTTTGTTTTAGAGCGTTTTGTTTAGAGTCGTGCAGAGTAAATTTGTATCACAATGTGTCACGGCACTCTGGTATGCATGGGATTCGCTAGGCTCAGCTTTCACAAAGATCGGAGATGGTTAACTGACAGGTGCGAAGTGGTCTCGTAGGATGCTGCCCATCTGCTACAGTATACAGGTTAAACAGAAGTTCGATACTTTATCATATTGCATGATACGATGATATGACATTACACAACATGATACAGGTTTGTGGCCTGGGAAAGAGGATATGAGAGAGGTCCTTCTCAAAATGAGGAAATTACCAAATAGGCCTGAGAATATAAAACATAACAAAGAACAACCTCCACTTCGTTCCCACTAATGTATGATTTTGTAATCATAAAACTATATTCTGTATATGATTAAATAAAATAGGATAGAATTTAACACAGAATAGTCCAAGATAGCTATGGGATTTTGAACCCATTCCAATTTCCATTTGAAACCGTAATAGAGCAGGATAGCATACAAGTCAAACAATATAATGAAATGCAATGAAAAGTTGCAATAAAACACAACACGGAACAACACAACACTACTTTTTGCTCTGCACATAATCTACTTATGCATCACAACTGGCATAGTTCCAGAGAGGCCATTTAGACACTGAGCAATTGTTAGACTAGAAGACTAATACAATCTGCTTTTGAGAGATACAGTAATTACTTTGTGGTAAAGCATGGGACAAAATGCATAATTCCTACATCCTCCAGTATTATGGAAAGCATGCTTCTGCACACATGACAAAGGCTGCAATCCATATTAAAGACTTCATGACACCAGGCGATGAATAGCAATGTTACAATGCATAATGTACTGGATGAAATTAATTACATAGAAGATGTGAATATCATGCATACCTTTCCACTGCTTTGTATTGGCTTGACAACAGGGGCTGCTTTTTGGATATCCACAGACTAACACCTCTTGCCTCCTTTTCTGTGTTCAACTTCAAGACAGAGTATCCTCTGAGCACAAAGGAGACCCACACTTAAGTTGAAGGCTCTGTTTGCCTCAGAGAGGACCACGTGAGAAAATGTTGAAGAGGCAGACCTCTTAACCCTTAAAGGAGTACCGTCACACCGGTGTGATGGGAATGTTGAGAAATGAACGTTCTAAAGAATATCTGGGTTCATTGAATTCAACATAGAATTTTAGAACCTTCAATTGTTGCGGAACTTAGAATGTTCAAAAACCTACACCTTTAAGGGTTAATATCAGGTTTCCCATCATCCACTTTGGGGTACCGCAGTTCAAGTGCGGCCCATCTGGTGGCTTTGATCTGGTGTGGACCCATCATCCCATTCCAGTCACAGCTGATCCTGAGTCAGCTCCGTCTGAACTGTTAACAAGCAAATACACTTTAAGATGGACTGCCTCGCACCCATGTGAAGAAGTACATGTGCAGGCACATGGGTGAAGGTGCAGCTTTTGAAGCACAAGGTGAAACCTTACGTGTGCATTTTACTGAATGTTGTTGTATTTGTGCACTGACTAGTTTAATGTATGCTTCTTCATGTATAACCTTGACAAAGGATGTGGCTTCTACAACTATAACCTTGACAAAGGATGTGGCTTCCACACCTGTAACCTTGATGAAGGCTGTGGCTTCTAAACTTATAACCTTGATAAAGGCTGTGGCTTCTACACCTATAACCTTGATGATGACTGTGGCTTCTACACCTATAACCTTGATATAGGCTGTGGCTTCTACACCTATAACCTTAATAAAGGCTGTGGCTTCTACACCTTGATAAATGTTATGCCCCGGGACGTCAGTCCTTAATAAATAAAGCATTAAGAGATCAGAGTGTGTGCTTATCGGTACTTTCTTTTTAAATTGATAACCTCCTGGCCAGCGCCTGTACTTGGGTGTGCATCCCTCCTCCAACCTTTTTCACGCTTCTACACCTTTGACAAGTTTCACTCTGGAAACAATGGACAAGTAGCCCAATGTTGATAGGAAAAGAGGCCCACAGATGCATCCACCAAATGCACACAATATAATTTTGTGTTCATTAGTAATTACTTGCATGACTATGAGGAGACGATCAAATACCAGAGTTTCCAAAATTAGCAGCTGAGAGGAAATTGCATAATCATAACAACTTTGACATGTGTGTCTTCCTGATGTCCTCCATGATATTGGACAGCCATGGCTGTTGTTATTCATGTTATGGGCTCTGGTGCCCCCATCTGGACAGAGTTGGGAGCCACAACTATGCTAAGGATTAACCTCAGCCTGATGAGCAAATTAAGTTATTGTTATTAGTAAATTGCACATCTCAAGTTATCTTTGCTAGGTTTTGTTTATTATATCACACTTGCAAATGTAATAGACAAAACACCAGTACAAATAAAACAGCATTTTTCATGAACAAAATGTCCAAATACCATCCCCAAATATTCCACACAACATTTTCACCAACAAAAAAAACAAAGAAGCAAAAACAATCTACAGTACAAGAAACAATTGAGATGAAGCAGCAGCATGTTTCACTGAATGGTTTCACTGTACACTCAGAATGTAGTACCACTCATTACATTACCTGTCATATTATACAGCTGTAGGCTAATCAATGGTTCAACAATGTTAACTACAATATTTAAGTAATATTGGATATGGGAAGCGTATTGTTATTTGTTTGATATACACATGACATCAACATTTTGGCTAAGCTGTAGCATCCCTTTTTTTGCGGTCTTCACTTTGTCACACATGAGTTATCTCCTAATATGGTCAGGATATCTAAAGCCAGTTGGAAAATGAAGCAGGGAGAGGAAACGGTGCATCTTGTCTTTAGTTGAGCCCCTACCTGGGATTCAACATGGAGGGGCGGTGGTAGTACAGTGGCTAACTTTTGTAGGAGCACTCCACTGGGTGGCAGTAGGGTAGTGCCTAAGTAGTTTGGCTAGCATGCAGTGGCTTGAAAAGTTGTGGGTTCAATTCTTGGCTTCCACCATTGTGCCCTTGAGCAAGGTACTTAACACTGAGTTGCTCTGGGTACAATGGCCTGTTAAATATAATTTACATATTTCAGTTGCTTTAGATAAAAGTGTCTGCTAAATGAATAAACGTACCAAGTGTCCACCTAATTTCTTACAAAAGGGATGCTGGTGCTGAGCTCTTGAATTGCAGCCATGTTGTTTATTCCTAGGCCTGTCTCTAGGCCAGACCAATCAATTTACAACGGAGGGATCGGAAACTATTACACTGAAAAATGCAATGAGGTCAGTAGTTCCACATGATTAACCTGTTTTAATCACTATGTGATTAAAATGGGCAGTTCAATATTTTACGATACATTTAAAATACATACATTTATATCATGTTCTAATATTGAACTATTCAATCAACAGGTCCCACCTAAAGCTGCAGTTGGCAAGATTTGTTTGATCATATTCACTGAAACCGACACTATGCTCCGACAGAACAACATAAATCAGCCGGTTTTAGAAATAAACGGTCCGCACTTCTACCTCCACCTAGAGCCTGTTATTTGTTTTACAAAAATCCACAGCTCCCGGTTCTTCTGGTCCAATTAGAGCAGGGCTGTGTGAGATCTGACTGTCAATTGCAGTCTGGTGCGCACTGACAAGCACAAACTCAATGAGAGGGTGCTCGGTGGTAGTGGGGGAGGGGCATTAGAGTTGTAAACATTCAAAATTTTGGCTAAGTCCCCTCAATCTGTCAGACTTGCCAACTGCAGCTTTAACACATTATTTAAATAACTACAGGCTATGTCAACATTGAGACAACTACTAGTCATCTTTACATTTCTCTGTGCAAAATGTTCACCCTTTACCAACATTACAATACAGATACAGATTCAATCCAGATACCCTCTTTCTCCTTTCTATTTCTTAACAATAAATATTTTTTTATATAAAACAGTGCCATTGTACATTTTAAAATATTCCACAAAGCTACATTCAACTCCTAGCCACACAAAGCTTTCCAACAAAGCAGGATATGCTAAATGGCAGCCAGCTTCACCACTATGACTGAATGACAACAGTCCAGTTGTCCATGTGTTGTTCACAGATCTTCAGTACGGTTTTCATACTTGAGGAATTTTATTAATCTTGGAGGGATGGGAAGCTTGTCGATTTTTTGTAATCTCTTACACCCGATCTGATGCCGTACTCTTATTCTGCACAGGTGCATCAGCGTTCTGGGGGGTTCTGCATGGGCATGAACATGGTTAATTTCTCTCAGGTGGACACACACACACACGCAAAACAAAAGAGTGAAAAATGTGTATCTATGTAGGTATATGGCTGTAAGCAATAAGCATATGGTGCCTCTCCTGAAAGCTGGAATCTTACAGCAACACAAAGTGTGTGTATGTGTGGTGTGTGTGTGTGTGTGTGTGTGTGTGTGTGTGTGTGTGTGTGTGTGTGTGTGTGTGCGCACTATACACCGCATAGCCTACCTGATTTCTCCTTGATGTTTTTCCAGTCACTAAAGCTATCGAGATGTTCAGTGAGTCTAGCGCATAGCTTCACGTTGCCAACATAGTCAAGAAGCACATCTATAATGGGTCCTGCCCATCGGCTAATGGAGGGTGTAGAGATCATCTCACAGAACTGTCATTTTAGAAAGACAAAAAAAAAAAAGTTAATTTTGGAGACCATGTGTTTCCAACTTCTGGTATTTCTGGGCCTATCATTTACAAATGTACCCTTGTCAAGAGCCAGATCAGGTCTAGAGTGAACTTCAATTTACCTTAATCCTCTGTTCCGTTCTCTGCCTTACCTCTATACAGGTGTTCTGTGCTTCCTCCATTCTGTAGTGCAGGTCACGTCTCTCGTCGCCCGTTACCTTGATGGGTGGGTGAACATTGCTCCCATAGGAGCAGTTAAAACAGGACTCCGCATCACAGCCATGGTCCATTAGGTATTTCAGCATAGGCAGGTACTTCATGGCGAACATGACCGTGGCTGGGAAGTTGGTTGGGTAGTTGGGGATGTAGACGTTGACGTCGGCTCCGTGGTCCACCAGCTTGGTGAAAATCTCGATGGAGCCCATACGGATGGAAACCAACACGGGACTTAAGACATCAAGGTTGGGGTTAGCTCCAGCCTCTAGCAGCATGGTTGTGGCCTCGATGTTGTTGTTGAAGACGGCGAAGTAGAGCGCACTGCTGCGCCGGTCCTCATACAACCTGGAGCGGTCCTCTGACAGAGGCGCGTTCACGTCGAAGCCGGCCTCGATCAGGATCTCCAGAACGTCGTCCCGGTCCCGCTCAACAGCCAGGTGGATCGGGCTGATGCCACAGCGCCGGACTCTTTGCCGACTAGTGGCAGGGATCAGCATCTCAATGATACTGGAAGAGACACCATCGGGTCGCAGAGTTAGAGAGCGCATGAGGAAAAGCATGTGAAGAAGAGCTACCAACTGTGTAACGAATCATATAGCCCTGGAATGGCGTGGAACCAGTCCTGATGGCCAGATTAGCCAGATCCTTCACAGAAGTAGTTGTTCTAGGTCGACCTTTAAGCTTTAGCTTGTGCACACAGACATCTGTATAGGGGTATCTTGGTTCCAGCTTGACATAGAGCTCTCCAACTATATACGCCAGCTAAGATAAGCTTCACTAATTAGCATTTGATGTCACTACAGTAGGTTAGAGGGGAATTTAGCTGCAATTATCTAGAATTGAGTTGCAATAATCTGAATAGCGTTTGATGTCATTAGGTTAGAATGGAATTGGCTGCAACAATCTAATCTAGAACATTTATCATTTATTTACCACTTCATGTACATGTATTATTAACACTAAACATTACACCGCACAACTGGATGGTAAAGAGATTAGACAGACGTTTAGCAAAGGGGACATGCCTCTCACTGAATGGGCAGCAGAGGAGGATTAATTAACACTGAAATAAACATAGTTCAGAGAATCATTATGGTTCAATATTACAGACACATCATCTTCCAACAAGAAAAGCTGTAGCAAATACAATAAATATTAGGCGCATCCCTGTTATGATGAAAATCAATCATTAATATATACAATATAAGGGCATTATCATATTAAAACAAAGATACTTTATATAACCAAAGATAAATAAAAAAAAACATGCATTCCTTTAGAAAGCAGTAATAGCAATCTTGCTTTAAAACTATTAGCAGCTAGCTCATGGAAAGTCAGGTTAATGGAACGCTCTTCAATGGCACGACAGCAGGTCTTTCTTACCACCACCAAAACCTGCCATTGACTTACTTAACCGAGTCGATACATTGGCTGGTGTCCTGGCAGAGCAGGTTTACCCTGAAAATAATGCAAGATAGTGATGCACACACACACCAAAAAAATGTGTTGTTTCTGGTTGCTCATTGGTAAGACCTGGGATGATGCCAACAAACTTGAAGCCAAGTTTAATTTGATATACTGTACACAGCCGTTCAAAAGTTTGGAGTCACATAGAAATTTCCATTCCATCCATTACAGGCAGAATACCAGCTGAGATCAGTTGCATTGTTTTTTTTAATCAGGGCAGCAGTTTTCAGATTACATTATGTCCTTACATAATTACAAAAGGGTTCTCCAAGGTTTTCTCAATTAGCCTTTTAAAATGATAGCAGATTAGTAAACAGAATGTGCCTTTGGAACATTGGATAAATGGTTGCTGATAATGGGCAATATAGATATTTACAGTCATTTACATTTCCTTGATGAAAACAAGGACATTTCTAAGTGACTTTAAACTTTTAACGGTAGTGTAAACATTTGGGGATCTGTTGTCAAAAGTAAAACACACATGGACCCAGCTGTGGCGTAACTGGCTGGGGCACCTGCACCGTATGCCGGCGACCTGGGTTCGATTCCCGCCCCGTGGTCCTTTCCGGATCCCACCCTGACTCTCTCTCCCACTCGCTTCCTGTCCTTCTCAACTGTCCTATCACATTAAAGGCTTAAAAAGCCCAAAAATATATACTTAAAAAAAAAGGAAAAGTAAAACACACATGAGAACATGTTGAGTGTTTGCAGCAAGTGAAGTAGTGGAGAGAACACAAGCCTGTCCGGGGATAAATGGTGACTAACTGCAGGTTACACCACCCAAAGGCTGATGTAGTGCCACTGGGGATACAGTGGGGCGTAACTCTCATTATAACCATTATCACTGGCATTTAAGGTCAACAGGCCAAATATTGGTATAAATGGTCAAATTAAAAATAGAATTTACAAGTAGTTTGGAATAGTTTCAAGTTAAAGATAAATGGCTGATGGGTAAAAGTGAAGATGCCTACCCATCATACCCCTTCTCGGCAGCGATATGGATGGGAAGAAGTCCAGTCTTGCCAGGCTTGTTGGCATCTGCCTTTTGGGAGAGGAGGAACTTCACAATATCTTCGTGTCCATTCTTACAGGCCTCGTAGAGAGCGGTGGCGCCGTCTGCTGCTTGGCTGTTTATATCAGCACCTGCAGAGAACAACAACCAATTACCACAGGCTGTTTAAGGACGGCTAAAAATTAATGCTACTGAAAAAACGAGTTTAGTATCTTCTGAATTGACAAAGCATCACCTCAACGAGCTAAACAGTTTGACAAATTAGAGATGGTAGGGTACCATGTTTCAAGAGTAAGCGCAGAATATCCACATGTCCAGCCTGAGCAGCAACAAAGAGCGGTGTGATGCCATACTGGTTGACAATGTTGACTTTTGCCCCGGCTTTCAACAGCATCTCAGCGATCTCCAGATGGTTGTGGCTCACAGTTTCATGCAGGGCTGTCCAGCCCTGGGTGCAAAGCTTGTTTACTGAAGCACCATTGTTCAATAGTATGGCCACCATCTCTGGATTTTCTTTTTCACAAGCTGGAGAAAGAGAAGCATGGCATAGTAATTAAGGCAAGAGTGGTGGTCTAAAAGCTTAAATGAAAATGCAAGATGTTTGGTCAAACAAGCAAAGGTACATGGGGGATGTGTCATCATTAAAGGGACACCAGGCAACGTTTTCGTGTTAATTAATCATCTTTGTAAGTTGGTATATGGTTAAATGACTCATTACAGGGCGAATGAAGACTCTCTCGCCCGCCCCTACTGCCTGTAAGAAGAATATCCCACTTGCAAGTTCGGTGTATCCTACCCACTGACCGAAGCAGGATCAGTTTACATCCTGCATACAGCACAGAGGCAGTCTAACGAAACGCTAGCGACTGTTGCAAACGTGTGTATAATGGCAGAGCCAGCGAAGAAGCAGCGAAAACCCTTGACGGAAGATGCAAAGAAAAGTAAAAGAGCTTCAGACCGAGTGAGGGGGAGTTTCGTAGAGAAAAAGCATCAAGCTTGCCTGGTGTCCCTTTAATGTAAAAGTTTTTTTTCCAGCGAGTTTAAAGGAATACGCCACCCCTAGGTGAAATTGGGTCTCTCCCCGCAGTCCCTAGAGTTGGATGAGTGAGCCAAAGCGTTTTATAGCCGACCCAGCCATTGTCCTAATCTAGAAACGGCCCGGTTAGCTTTAGCTTAGCGTAGTCGCTGTAATCCGGCGCTGCCAGCTAGCATGTCGTTGCAAAAGTGAATCAAATAACTCAAGATTTTTTATAATTATTTCTCGTAACCTGTACATTCACATCGAGTACAAATATCAATGCAAATTAACACGAAGGGATTTACTAGACCAATTTAGATTTGGAACTATTTTCAGGCATAGCACCGGCAAAGCACCGCTGCCAGGCGCAAAGACATCACGCAGCATCTGAAAACCCTCAACTTCACGCAATACACCAGTGTTAGTATTTTGAAGTTAGTTTCACCGAAGGACTACTGGGGAAAAATGGCTACTTGCTGTGTGAAGGGCTGCGGTAACAAGCAGAGGACATACACGAACATAATGTTTCACAGAATTCCAAACCCAGTGGAACGAAGACATCTTTGGCTTGCTGCCCTCGGCATTCCTGCAACAACTCCAGTGGATAAAATCAATCAGTATCGTGTTTGCGAGGAGCATTTCAAACCGGAGGACTACAAAGAGAAAATGCAGTAGGCCTATGCTACGAGAAAAATGCTGTTACATCTGAAAGATACGGCCGTCCCATCCATTTTCAGTACAGAGGCAGAACAGTGTTCATCATCCATGCCTGTAAGTATCATTTCTATCCTTCCTTAGGTTATACGTTGCTAACGTTATAACTGAAACGTTAGTCCGACTCACATTGTCGCTTCCAGTTTTATTGTATAACTTCATTAGGCTGCCGTTTCACCCTATTGACAATATGACGACTTTACCTTTTACCGTTACCTGTCAGTCGGCATGGGTTGGCACACTCCACACTCACACCACCAGTTCGTGTTTGCTCTCGTTCGCTCATCCGACTCGCCTTGACCAGTCGCAACGTCCTCTCTTCCCAGATCTAAAGCTCGCAACTCCTCTTCAGTGAACTCAGGTTCGAAAAGGTAGGGTCTTGGATCTTGGTAGTCGAAGTCATCATCTTCGTCTATCGTGTAATCTTCCATATTCATCGCCATTAGAACTCTTAGAGAAAGCCCACCTGTCAGTGTCAGCCAGCCTAGTAGCAGAGAACTTGGTAGTCACGCTGGTGTATTGCCGGAAGTTGAGGGTTTACAGATGCTGCGTGATGTCTTTGCGCCTGGCAGCGGTGCTTTGCCGGTGCTATGCCCGAAAATAGTTCCAAATCTAAATTGGTCTAGTAAATCCCTTCGTGTTAATTTGCATTGATATTTGTACTCGATGTGAATGTACAGGTTACGAGAAATAATTATAAAAAATCTTGAGTTATTTGATTCACTTTTGCAACGACATGCTAGCTGGCAGCGCCGGATTACAGCGACTACGCTAAGCTAAAGCTAACCGGGCCGTTTCTAGATTAGGACAATGGCTGGGTCGGCTATAAAACGCTTTGGCTCACTCATCCAACTCTAGGGACTGCGGGGAGAGACCCAATTTCACCTAGGGGTGGCGTATTCCTTTAAGTAAACGTAGGTAAGTTGCCCAAAAACACTAGCACTAGTCACAGTATACAGTGGCCTGTATATTCATGGGTACCTTTAAAAAGAGGGGTCTCCTTGTCCTTGTTTTGGATATCAGGGTCAGCACCTCGCTCCAAGAGGCACTCCATGCATCTGGAGAAACCTCTTCCTACTGCCAGCATAAGGGCAGTCTGCTCTTTCAGAGTGCGCTTGTTCAACATTCCAGGTTGAGCTTGGTGAGGAAATGATGGTTATGGTCAGTCATGTATGTGACAAGGGGGAACTTTTATACTGATGACACTTGTGATGGTTGACATGGTGTGGATTGATGATGATGATGATGATGATGGTATTGACAATGATTAAGCAATGTACAGTACATGTATTGAATATCATTGTATATGATTCGACTTGAAGTATGCCACATTCTGGTAACCTAACAACAGTATTCATACTTACCTCCCAGGATAGCCCTGAGACAGTCCACCTGTCCATAATATGCAGCTTCATGCATGGGTATCCATCCTTGTTGATTTGCTTGCAGAAGATTTATATCAGATTTTCTAACCAACGTCCTCACTAATGATGCATCACCGTCCCATATGGCCTTCACCAAGGGCTCTACTACCCTGCGGGGGACAAAGCAGTGTTAAACTCAAGACCAAGGGCTCTACTACCCTGCGTGGGACACAGCAGTGTTGAACTCAAGTCCAAGGGCTCTACTACCCTGCGTGGGACACAGCAGTGTTAAACTCAAGACAACAAGATAGTTGTATTGAACTCTGCTAGTGTTTTGTAAAAAAATGTCTTCATACATTTTTTTGACATGGGCTAGGGGCACATAATATTTAGAATTAAATTATATTGCCGCATTTAAAGCTAACACGTAATGGATCTGGGTAGCATTTAGCCTGGGAGAACCGAGACGAACCTTTGGCAAAAGGATGAATGATGCATGCTTTCTTTAGCAATATACTTACACATCTGGCTCAGGCTCTGTTCTGATGAGAGTCCCATCAAGTCGGCGGTAGGCCACCATTCTCTTCCCATATCCTGTGGTATATTGGCTCACCCAGCTTCCCTCAAGCTCCTGTTTTATATCCCTGATATTCAGGGACGGGCACAGACATTTTGGTTTAAAACAAGTGGGTAGTAGCAAATCTCTGACTCAGGCCTACCAATTTATAAACATGCCCTAAAACTCATACAGATGTTTAATACTCAACAAACTCAACTCAATACTTTACTATTAATTCCCCCTTTCACATATAATGGAGGGCTGTCTGTATCATGAAGATCTATTGGCAAAGAACAAACTAATAGAATAGAATGAATAGTCCTAGTTATTAAATAAGGAGGAACCTACAGTCAAAATGAGGCGGTTACTAGGCTATTAATATTTACGTATATGTATATATACATTTATATTTATATATGTTATATTTATATAAAATTTTTCTCCATGTAAGCCTAAGCTACTGATACATTTGTACATTTTCGTTAACTATGTCTTTTTTCATTGTAATGGAAATATTTTGTTTGCTTTATTACTCTCTGCTTGCAAACAAGCTAATATTTAATGGGAAAATACTGTCTTCATGTTGGCTATGGAGCCTAGATAAATCCAGAGATATGTTCAAGACTTTTTTTATGACTTTTTTTTCTTTTTTATGTTCAAGACTTTTTTTTACCTGCATTGTCAGACAAAATGTGTGCAATGTAGCACATTTTAATAATTTAACATTTAAGGTTCTATTTTAGCGATCTGAAACGCCTGGTCAGAGGCACAAAGTATTAAGGTGTGTCCACATTCGCTAATTTAAAGGAACACGCCACCCAATATCAGTAGTAATATATGTTCTTACTGTACCTTAACTTTCACGAGTTGAGTCATACCTCTCCAGTGTCGGTATGTGCACTCAAACGCTCTGGTGCGCGGCGCGAATGTGTTAGCATGTTGCTATGCTAGCGGGCTCAGACGTAGCCAGACGTAGAAGTAATCAAAAACATCCACGTTTTCCCGACTTAAATACAGTTACACGAGTAGTCTACGGTCAAACAACATGAAACGTGGCGATTTTCCAAGCAAATAAACAGGAGAACTACAATGTGTGGCAATAGCACTTGGGAGTACTTCGACCTAGCATAGTAATATTAATTAACACCTAATTGTAGATCCTATCCACCACAGAGTTTAGAATCCATGCTTGATTGGCCTCCCTCTCCCCTCTGAGTGAGAGAGAGGCACACACACTAGAGATGCGCTGATGGGCTATTATTTCAACCATAACTGCATAGCAAAACTTATCATCCATCCGCCATCCATCAGCACCAAAGTTTTTTGACCAATTTTCAAAACAGCACCCGCCCACCATCCGTTGGTTGTTTTAATGTATATGGGTGATGCAGCGCTGCTGACGTGAGGCTAGAAAGCTCTTGCCTGTTCTAGAAAGACTGATCCAATGCAGCAAATATATTAAAAGGCTAAAGTCCTACATTGGCTATTTTGTAGCCTATCCCCAGAATATCAGCAGCAGTCTCTGTCTCGCAAAACAGTTTCCAAATAAAACGCACATCGGCATGTTGCCTATTCTGCCAGCTTGTGCAAATATATCGTCCAAAATGCTTGATTGCATTGCATTCTCCACATTTTTAGCTAAATTTTCATGTACCACATCAGCATTTCTGTTCAGTGAATCTTTTGTAAATTGCTTTACAGCCCTTGTCAGCAGCCTTCGGCTTGCCTCTTGCCACTATTCACTCCTTGTCTTCCGATGTCATTTCTGAGTCATCTACAGATGTTTACACACATTCACCTCCTTAAACAGAACCAATTTAACGTTGACTTCAACCTGTGTTATATCCTAGATGCCTGGGTTATTTTGTTTCGATATTAGCCTATATATAAAACACATAGTAATTGTAGCCTACCATTCAGGGAATAGGCATTTAAAAGAGAGACAGAGAGTGATATGACTCAGAAATGACATTGGGCTATGGCAGTGCGAGATGTTCATAACTTAAGAGCTAAAACTTCTACAAACTCAATAACATCCACAGCGGAAAAAGAAGGTAACAAAAAATAGTCGGAAAACTTAGATGTGTAAGGCAAGCAAGCAAGTTTGGCGGTTGTTACTTAAAATGTGAACATGCACGTTGCACTGTTGTGCAGTGGACTTTCAGAATGAATGGAGTCGGCGTTTCTTTAATATCGAGGCGCCGTTTGTCCGATCGGCCTGCTGGTATAAAATGAATTGCGCTGTCTGTCTGAAAAAGACGCGCTCTCTTCCCGTGCAGTCAAAATGAATGGGAGTCTTCAGAACAGGCTTGTCATAGTGTCACCCTGACATGACAGTGCGTTAAGTAGCCTATAATGTGAGTGACTTGTTATTTTATCAAGGATTTCTTTCTTTTTGCAAAAAATAAAGTACAATAGGCATTAAGCAGCATGATGAAATGATGTGGCTAGTTGCGTTTTTTATTACAATGATAAAATTGTATAAAGGAAGTGACCGAAGCTGAGGCAAGCCAGGCAATAGGCCTATAGGCCCGACGGTAATTGTAAAGCAATTTACAAAAGATTCACTGAACAAAAATGCTGATGTGGTACATGAAAATTTAGCTAAAAACCTGGAGAATGCAATGCAATCAAGCATTTTGGACGATATATTTGCACAAGCTGGCAGAATAGGCAACATGTGATGTGTGTTTTATTTGGAGACTGTTTTGCGAGACAGAGACTGAGTTTGCTGCTGATATTCTGGGGATAGGCTACAACATAGCCAATGTAGGACTTTAGCCTTTTAATATATTTGCTGCATTGGATCAGTCTTTCTAGAACAGGCAAGAGCTTTCTAGCCTCACTTCAGCAGTGCTGCATCACCCATATACATTAAAACAACCAGCGGATGGTGGGCGGGTGCGGTTTTGAAAATTGGTCAAAAAACTTTGGTGCTGATGGATGGCTGATGGATGATAAGTTTTGCTATGCAGTTATGGTTGAAATAATAGCCCATCAGCGCATCTCTAGTGTGTGTGTGTGCCTCTCTCTCGCTCAGAGGGGAGGGGGAGGCCGATCAAGTATGGATTCTAAACTCTGTGGTGGATAGGATCTACAATTAGGTGTTAACAATACTACTACGCTAGGTCGAAGTACTCCCAAGTGCTATTGCGCCACACATTGTAGTTCTCCGGTTTATTCGCTTGGAAAATCGCCACGTTTCACGTTGCGTGGCCGTAGCATTTCTATCAACTACTCGTGCAACTGTATTTAAGTCGGTAAAACGTGGATGTTTTTGATTACTTCTACGCTTAGTTGCCGTCAAAGCCCGCTAGCATAGCAACATGCTAACACAGTCCAGCCGCGCACCAGAGCGTTTGAGTGCACGTACGGACACGGGAGAGGTATGACTCAACTCGTGAAAGTTAAGGTAAGAACATATATTACTACTGACATTGGGTGGCGTGTTCCTTTAAGGTAAGAACATATATTAGTACTGACATTGGGTGTCGTGTTCCTTTAACAGCATGAATTTATGATCAGTTTTGTTGCCGCATTGTTCAAAAGGGTTGTTCTTATGTTTCTTAATCGTCATGGGTTTGTTTTGGGCATAACTTCCTTTAAATCAATGAGAGTGACATCCAAGATGGCAGCGGGATGCATCGCGAGGCCCTGTGTCTCTCCAGATTTTGCAAATTAGGGGTAATCTGCTTGTTTATTTGAAGTATTTTCGCTAAACATAGTTTAGCGTACATATCGTACAGCCGACAGGAACTTTTGGACATATATGGGTTCCTGCAATCCTAACATCTTTATCAACCAGAGATTGCCAGAACAGCGGGACATACTGTACCAACACCGTCACACTGACTGGAAGTAACGATCAGCCGGGCAGAAAACGTAGAGGTTTGAAAGCTATCTCCGCAGTGACTCTTACTACCAAGCCTTTTCCTCTGAAATGTTTGTTCCCTTAACAAAATGGAGGAACTGCGGCTACGGAACAACACACACAGATTGATTATGGACTGTAACATCATGGTTTTCACAGAAACTTGGCTAAACAACGAAGTACCTAACAGTGGTCTCAAGCTAGCAGGGTGTTGCGTCCTCTGAGCAGACAGAACAGCTGTTGACTCTGGTAAGACCAGAGTTGTGGGTTTGTGCATTTATGTTAAAAAAAATTGATGCACGGGACATTACAATCACCTCAGTCTCTCACCTACAGTCACTGCTCACCTAACCTAGAGTATCTCATGATTAAGTGTAGACCTTTCTATTTGCCCAGAGAGTTTACATCTACAGTTATGATGGCAGTCTATGTCGTGAATGCTAAGCTTGCCACAAAAAACTTCATAATGCTATCAGCAAACAACAGACGTTGCATCCTAAGGCAGCCTTCATTGTCATGGGCGACTTCAACCACTTTAATTTAAAGACTGTTATGCCTTAATTTCATCGAAATGTTTCCTGATCCACAAGAGGAGCCAAGACATTATACCATGTAACATGGCTAATGCGTACAAAGACGTTCCCCTCTCCCACCTGGACAATCTGACCACCTCTCATTAGCCACGTTTACATGGACTTTTTTTTCCAATCAGATTGAAATGAATCTTATGAAAGATTTCAACTGAACTGTTTACATGAACGTTAAATAAACCGACTGGCGTTTATAATCTGCATTTACATAGAACACCCATTTAATCATTTAGAAGCTCCAGGTTGTATTGCCGCCATGGAAACACATTGTTCACATAACTCTTCATTACTACCAGATAGGGAACATCCTAAAGAAAAAATTAACTCCAACAATCGGAGTACCTGTTTACATGGGTGGATTATTTAATCAATCAGATTATCAGAACGGAGTTCACCTCTCTCACCTTTTGTTTTGGCAAGTTAGCTGTACACTTGAGGTACTGGTAGTAGTGAAGTCATCCATTCATCAAGACTCACCTACACAGAGTCCAGCTGGGAGGTATTGTCTGTCTTTCTGAAGTGTCTGCCTGGCTGTGACTGTGACTAGTAGAGAGGGCCCAAGAACGCAACATCAACAACAAACTAATCTCCCGACCCCATGTTTCGTTTTCTTTTTTTATTGCTAATCAATATTTTTTGACAAGGAAGTTGTGTGCAAACAGGAATATATATATATATGGGGGAGGGTCCCTATATATCCAAATACCGATAGTATCGATACAAAATTGGTATTGGTATCGGATCAATACCAGCACGATGGGATTGATCGATACTTTCATTTCAGTTTCTCTTGTCTACGTTCACAATACGTTGCTCCCGTTTCACCAAGGACTACCCTACATTTGTGCAAACACCACTCTTTTTACATCTTGCATGCACACTTTATAAATTATTAAAGGTGCAATAAGCGATTTAACGCGGCCTCTAAGATAAAACATTTTTTATCACATACAGCTAACATCACCTCACCATCCTCTAGCTGCCTGTACCCCGAATACATGGTAAAAAACAAGGTCTCTATGTTCCAAAAACGGCCAAAGAACAACTTGGGCCAACCTTGCCCATAAAAACAAAAAAAGCTGTTCCAGCAAATCACCAACAAGATGTGTGTTTGGGAGAGTTTCAATTACAAGGGAGGGTGGGGGATGGAGTGGCGAATTAGCTATCTGTTTTGTTTGAACATCAACAGAAATTATGTTACCCTGCACCGCTTATAGCACCTTTAACATTGGAACTGTATAGCATATGTTTTCAGAAAATCATTTAGAGGTCATTACACTTTGTTCAAATTCGGCATATTCACATTGTAAACTATGACATGCTGCTCTTTCTTACATAAAAGTATATAAGCTCCTTTTAAAAAATATCGCTATTGGTATCAGTATCGGCAATACTTGTCCTATACATGCCCTAAAATGATTTGTAACATATTCAGATAGATTACTCAAAGTGAGTAACATCCTGTATACATTGGATTACATAAGCATTTTTTTTTTTTTTTTTTGCGGTGGATGAAACAGTTGTTAACAGAGGTTAAGTGAAGTTGTGAGACTCTTACTGTAGCAAAAGTCAACAACCCACAACTTGCTTTACAATGAGGATATATAAGCCTATGTGCTATGAAACACTGTTAATGTCATTGTGTCAAAGAACCTACGACAGTGATGTTTTGTCTGCACATAGGCTAAAATACTACCAAATCCCAAACAAGGTATAAATAGATTTTTTTAGATTGATTTTAACAACACAAGGGGTTGTATCCCTTTTTTGCAGCACACTCTGTCAAGAAACCTAATGTATCACTGGCTTAAAACATGTTGGCTGGGTATAGGCCCTACTGGCCTATACAACAAAACAATTTTTACATTCTTCATTCCTTGAGAGGTTTTTAGTTTTTGTTATCAAAAAACAGTGGGGAAGAGAAAGGAGCCACCTGAGAGATATATATTATGGGCTACATGGTTTGGTTAAAAATGATCTGAATTTGACTTAATGTTATAATGATTTAAAAAGTAATCCCTTAAATCAGTGATCAATGTAACTTTTTCTGAATACCATCCATTTAATTTGTAACTATATTTAAATACAGCAAAATACATATTTTGTACACATACAATACGCAATCCCGTTACGTGCATTCCGTTACTTACCAACACTGTACATTCATAGGGCACCAGGTCACATTATTTATCACACATGTTTAAAAAAAATGCATTTTCCCCTGTGGGCCACTGTTACCTTTCATATTTACAAAATAGTATGACAATCTTATAATCATCGACTTTCATTAAATAAAATTTGGACTGAATTAAATGAAATTATGGACTTTCGTTAAAACCAAAATTTGACAGACAACTGATAATAAAGGACAGTAAATGACAATAAAGGACAACTGATAATAAAGGACAATAAACTTGTCTTTGGACTTGACTGCATGCAGCTGGGGCTACTCCATGTGGCTGAGTCTAGCCACAACAGCATTGTATCCGAGGTCACAGAGTGGAACAGGGTTTAGCTTGTTTTCATCGTGCCCTGCTATTTTTTGCTCAGATGGCATGTGAACGTCTTCCCAGCGCATAGGTGCCAAGACCACTGTGACAGAATGCTCCAGAACAGGTGCTGTGCACGTGGGCTTGTGGGATGCCTTGTCGTGCCTGGCGGTCTGGCCTGGTGTCTGATAACAGTAACTGATATGCGCTGGAGCTTCCAGCCAACTAGCAGTTTAGCAGATGAGTAAGTAAACATGTGTCGCAGGTTAGCATAAGGGGAGAGGTTAATCAGTTAGAATGTTAAGGTAAGTTAAGTTACTTTATTTGACCTGAAAGAAATGTGTCATCTGCATTTAGGGTTTAGTGTGCACACATACACTAATACCTAGTGTGTGAGCAGCTACTGTAGCTCACCAAGAGCACACAAACACTGGAAGCACACATACACACCCTGAGCAGTGGGCATGCCCTTGATTCGGTGCCTGGGGAGGGGAGGGGGGTATGCTCAAGGGCACCTCATCCATGCACCCATATGTTTCCTACCAGTCAGGCATACAGTACCACCCTTCAGTTACAAGTCTGATTCCCTAACCAGTAGACCACAGTACAGAGTATCATTCGGAGACCTACAGTACACAATGTTTTTATCTCTGTAGAAATGGGTCATTGCACTGGAATGGCATGGCAAAACATATGATGGTTTCTCTATGTTATTTCTTTTAACTGAAAACTATTTTATTCCTCTGTAAATATTCCTAAACAGATTGTATCGCTGTGCTTCTATTTAGAGTAGTTTGAGAGGTCAAATACAGCCTGGCCAAAAAAAAAGGTCACACACACTAATATTTCATTGGACCACCTTTAGCTTTGATTACGGCACGCATTCGCTGTGGCATCGTTTCCACAAGCTTCTGTAATATCACAACATTTATTTCCTTTCAGCGTTGCATTCATTTTTCGACTTTTCGACTTTTCAAGATCTTGTTATGATGGCGGGAGATTCCTCATTCTTTGGGCACATTACGTCACTGAACCTACACCTGACCAACTGCAGCAACCTCAGATCATAGCACTGCCCCCATGGGCTTGTACGGTACTTGTACTAGGCATGATGGGTGCAACACTTCAGCCGCCTCTCATCTTACCCTGATACGCCCATCACTCTGGAACAGGGTAAATCTGGACTCATCAGACTACATGACCTTCCTCCATTGCTCCAGACGCCTCTCCCTCACAGCTGTTGAAAACATATGCTATACAGTTATTGCATAGGGTGTAGTTAAAGTGAATTCCCTAAATTATAGAATAAAATACATTTCCACAAAGCAGGTTGGACATTGCTTTTGCATTTTGAAAACACTAACACTCTATTGGGGATTATTGGTGAACAGCCTGTGGCATATATATTTTTCAGACAATATGCAGAATCTTTTCATTTAGGAATTTACACAAGCAGCCAGCACACCTCCCTTATTATGTGCAACTGTGTTGCCCCTAGCAGTGATCTGCTGCTTGGACTCTTCATAGGAGTTCATTACTAGGCTATATAACCTGTTCCTCCTTGTGCGTGAAATAAACTGCTCAGATCGATCCATTATGTAAAGGTGAGTAAAATGATGCGATAAACGCCCTTTTTATGGGAACGCGCATTGAAACTAAAGAGGAAAACCTGGCTTGACAAATTTACTCGGAAGTGAGCTTCGTGGTACCATTTACTGTAACTCTGATTGAGAGTTTCATATTTTTCGATCCAGGTTATCCAAAGAAAGTCTGGGTATGTTCAGCGCGCTCCATAGTACTGTATACCCCCACTGGTCATGATGGACCGCAGTCTCCTGCCAGAGGGGAGTGTCTCAAAAAGACTGTGTCTGGGGTGGGATGGGTCTGCAGCAATCTTTCCTGCCCGCCTCAGGGTCCTGGAGGTGTACTGACTTTGAAGAGAAGGCAGGCTGCAGCCAATCACTCTCTCAGCAGAGCAAATGATGCGCTGCAGTCTTCCCCTGTCCTTGGCAGTGGCAACAGCATACCAGATGGAGATGGAGGAGGTGAGGATGGATATGATGGTAGAGTAGAAGTGCACAATCATCAACTTTGGCAGGTTGAATTTCCTCATCTACCGCAAGAAGAACATCCTCTGGTGTGCTTTTTTGATGAGGGAGCTGATGTTATGCTCCCAATTCAGATCATGCGAGATGATGGTTCCCCGGAAGCGGAGGGACTCCACAGTGTTCACTGGGATGTCATGGAGTATAATGGGGGCTAGTGAGGCTGGATTCCTCTTGAAGTCCACAACTATCTCCACAGTTTTGGTAGCATTTAGCTCTAGATTGTTGTCACTGCACCAGGTTAACAGAATGTCAATCTCTCTCCTGTAGACAGACTCATCTCCTCTAGAAGTGAGTCCAATAAGGGTGGTGTCATCGACAAACTTTAGGAGCTTGACAGACTTGTGACTGGAGGTGCAGTGGTTAGTGTACAGGGAGAAGAGCAGCGGCAGAGACACGCCTGCCCATCCTCACATGTTGCTTCCTGCCAGACAGGAAGTCAATGATCCACCTGCAGGTGGGATCAGGCACATTCAGCTGGTAGAGCCTGTCCTGCAACCGAGCTGGGATGATGGTGTTGAAGGCCGAACTAAGTCCACAAAGAGTATCCTGGCATAGGTGCCTGCACAATCCAAGCACTGGAGGATGTGCCATATTGACTGCATCGTCCACAAATCTATTGGCTCTATAGGCAAATTACAGGGGATCCAGGTGGGGCAATGGGACAGTCCTCTACCTTTGTTCTACCATCTTGAGCAACCAAGGGGCCATCAACCAGTGCAGTCCAGACATGCCTGCAGAGCCTCCACAGCCTCATTTGTACACTCATTTGTCCAGCATAAATATATACAGTACATGTAAAAGAACTTACATTACTGAGTGCAGTATTAACATTGGCCAGATCTTTCTAATAACTGCTATTTTGTGATCATTGTGTGTAACACGTTTGGCTGAGAAGATAATATAGCTCAAACAGCATAAAGAACACTGAGTCATCGTTTAAGTGCCGTTCACACCAAGAACGATATAGTTAAAGTTATCTTTATAGTTATCGTTCTTGGTCTGAACGACCCTTCATAGTACCTGGGAGGGTTGGATGGGCAGGGCGGAGGCTCAGGCTCATTTGCAGGAATCCGGGCAGGGGGACGCCGTCTGATGACCGCATTCGGCCTGGCTGGAGGTGCCGCTGTTTGGGGAGCCCTGGGGGGTTCAGCTGCGGGCGTGGAGGTGCACCCTTCCATCAAGCTGCGTTCAATAGCCAGCTGTAGAAGCTGATCATCAGACATGTTACTGTACAAGCTGTAGTCTTCAAAGCCCAGTGTTGAGCCCGAGGAGCTGGGCATGGAGACACTGGCAGACGCCATGATGCACCCTGGAAAAGGAACAGAGCAGAGACACACAGGCTAATTATGTGTAAATCAGTGTTGTTTTTGTATTCCAGAATTGAATTGACCCTGGTCTGCGATTGTTTTTCAGTCACTTTATTTTCAGTAAGCTGCCATCTTGTCTTACACATGAGACATTTGTAATATTTGATCTGGTTTATTATGACCGCCGCTAGCGTAGGGATTGTCAACGTTTTTTTCCCCTCGCTGGGCCTCCCGAAACACAAAAAAAAATCCTAAATTACTACCTGAACAGTGGTACTGAGGATGACAGCATTTCTTATGGTATGTTGGTCTCAAGTGCCCGCATCAACCGGGCCCATAACCACTCCACTCATTTGTGATTTAAACCCCCCCCCCCAGGTAAAATATGAAAATGCAATTTTATACTGCTTTAATCGCCCCATCTTCAGTTGTGATATTCTGAACTTCACCAAATTCCATGTGTATGGTTAACCTGACATCCATGGGGGCATGCCAAGTTTCGGGTAATTTCATCCATGCGGTGTGCATAAAATAATTAGACCCATTGATGGTGGTGTTGAGCGAAGGGTTGCTGGTAGAGGATGATGAGGAGAGGAGCTACAAGGCAGGACTGTCTCACTCTCTCTCACACACACACAAACACATAAACACATCCACACGCACAGACACACACACACACAGGCACATACACATTCACACAAACATGTATGTGTCACAAGGTCGGTTCGTTCACCGCTCACGGGCCTCGAACCCGCCACCTTGACACACACACCGGCATGGGAGACGAACGCTCTAACCACTGAGCTAAAAGCCCAAGCTCCCAACTCAGCAGTTAGAAGTGTTCTTAAGGTTAGGGCTGTGAGGATTTACACGGGCAACTAGCATTGCTAGCTCAGTCTGCCTCCGTTACATATGCATAAACACACACGCATGCACACACATTCACACGCAGACACACACACACATTTTCATACATAAACACATACACACGCATGCACACACACACACACATCCACACACACAGACACACATTTCCATACATAAACACATACACACACACAGGCATACACACACTCACACATACACATGTACGTACATACACACACACAAAGGCACGCACAAGCATACAAAAAAGTTGCAAGAGTAGGGGATGGAAGAGGAGATGGAGACAAATTGACAAACATTTATTTTCGCAGAGAGGACGTACAGGACTGAGCAGTGGTCATATTTTGTACCGCTATACGGTACATCTAGTATTTGTCTATACCCCATGAACTTTCAGGAGATGTTATCAGAATCAGATGCACTGATGGAAACACAAAATATCATTTGAAAGCCAAAGGAGTCACATGCTGAAATTTGCACAAAGTCATTGGATGTGTCTTGACTGTTGCTTTGACAGATTAAGTGCTCTGAAATCCAGCCTGCATTCCAGCTAATCTTGCTTTCCCACCCTCACTGTATAAAAATAGACCTTTGCAAAGTACAGCACACAAATATAGCCTGCATCATACTACAAATACATTTCAAGGAAATCTATGGAAAAAGTTCAGTAATAATATGAAATCAAATGATATGTATTGACTGATTGAAGCACCCACTCCACTCCAAGATCATGGTGTGACTTTTGCAGTGGTGCCAACATTTAATTATTTTATTTATCAATGAACCAAAGGTGTTAGCAAACATATAACTCTCCACAGTTTTAGAATCATATTAGCAGACATATCACCATGCCTTAACACCAGCTCAGAATAAAAGGACACATCTCTGAGCTCATAAGTGCAGAATGCAAGACAGAGCAGGTCATACGAGGAGCAACACGTAAGTGAATAACACTTACCCTCTCCTCCTGGCAGAAGATTTCTTGTATGTTTTTTCCGTCAGCAATACCCACTGCTGCCGTTCTTGTTGGCGTTTTTCCCCCCCCTGTAAACACTCCTTGCTCCTGAAAACAGCTGTTGAGTTTCCTTTTGTACAACAGGGTCTCAGTGTGTTTATGTCATATCTCCAGAGCGTGTGCATTGTGGGCAATGGTGAGATGTCCAAGTCTGGTTTTTTTTTTGGAAACCTCTTAGCTCGGGTTGCTTAGAGGGGCTGGTGGCCTACTTAGTGGTGCAGCAGGGGACTCACCCAGACAGTGCTGCTATGCCCAGCCACCCCCCCCCCCCTTTCACCCTCAACAGGGAAATACCTCTTGGTAGTTAAAGGGTTAGAAAGTCACAAGAGTGAAGACTTATACTGACATATAACCACAGGTGCCTGAGAAACACTGGCTGTACTTTCCTATGGCAGCCACATGGTTTCGTGATATCATTCCGGCCTCATTTCATCTGTGAGACTTTAATGGCTTGCATATGTTTCGTCTTTAATATCTGTGGATGTCTTATTGAGTTTCAAATAGATCAAAGTACATAAACGCCAAGGGAAGACAAACACATAGTGTAAATGCCTGATCTGTATTTATAGACAAACAAATGTATGCAGGGAGGTCAGATTTATAAGCAAGGGTGTGCTCTTTCTTTCTTCTGAATCGTTTGGTCATTCTGCAGTGGCTGGGGAAGGGTCTTTGTAGTCACAGTTATACATGTTCAAAAGAACACACACATTGTAAAAAGATTTAAACATGTAACATTTCATATTTATGTTGCATAAGGTAAGGTAATAGTTACATATAAGTTATCATCTTCTCCTGTAGTGTCATTGAAATTTATGTCACTGAAGAGACCCATCATAGTGAGTGGAGAGAAGTGGCCCCTGGGGACCAAACCGAATGTTTCCATTTAGTGACTAAGGGCCCTATTTTTGTTGTCTAAAACGCATGATCACTAGTCAAAAGCTTATTTAAATTTAGTAGGATGTCCAGTCCACATTGGGAGTTTTTTCATTATCAACAAGGCGTTCCTTTCTTAAGCAGTCATGGGTGTGTCTTGGGCGTAACATCATTCAAACCAATGAGAATGACATCTGTCATTCCCTTTAACAGCGCAACTTCAAACAGCGCATCGGTATTGATAGTAAGTTGCGCATTTGAAGTAATCTGCTTGCACACGAGACCATATGGAAATCATAATGGATTACGTTATGTTAAGGTCAAAAAACTGTTAAGGGTTCCTTTAATGTATTTCGGCAAGTACATTTTAAACTGCTATAATGTAATTCCCTGATTTTCCGTCTCTTTGCCCCAAAAATGGTAAAATTCCCTGACTTGACTTTCCAAAATTCCATAATATTTCACAAATGTTACTTGTGTAGCCCAGTGCTTATCTAGTGCATCATGATGAGAGATTTGTTTACAAATTACAGCAATAAATGAATATTGTCATGCAATTTTTGACATGATAATATTCATATCATGCCATTTTTGGCAATTTTTACATATATACAATTTCTGAAAGCCTGCCTGTGTGCTATGGGGTTGTATGACATCGTAGCCTTTCTAATTTTGAGGGGCAACCTGATTCTAGGTTAACAGGCATATGACCTTCTTTTGGTATGGCAGCAATGGAGACATTTTGGTCCCTGAAATGTTTTGACACTAACATGTTGTATTTTTATAGCTGGAGACATTACTCAGATATGAGACCAAGAGTTTAACCGTCGCAACAGTAGCAGCAGTAACAAGTCAGGTAAATGTCATTATAAGTGAGGGCACTTTCAGTCACCCCAAATACATGGTGCAACTCAAGATGGTAATACAGTTATGTGCAGAATAATAGCAGTGTGTTTTAAAAAAATCAATAAAGCTCAAAATCCTTAGAATAGCTGTTAATAATAATTAACTAAATAATATAATATCAATGCATTGGAAACACTGCACATTCAATTTCAAATCAAAACATGACCGAAATTGATCAAGTTTGTGTTATACCTTTACAGAAAGTGAAGAAAAAGGAATGTTAGGCTGTTCAAAAAAATAGCAGTGTTTGCATTTTTCTTTTCAAACTCAAACATTTACTGTATGAACTGAAAAATGTCTTAAGAGTTTGCTTTACTCTAAATCATTGCACTAATATCTAGTTGCATTACCATTATTTCTGAGAATTGCTTCACATCTGTGTTGCATGGAGTCGACTACTGGCACCTGTGAACAGGTATTCCAGCCCAGGACGATTGAATTGCATTCCACAATTCCTCTGCATTTCTGGGGTTTGCCTCAGAAACAGCATTTTCGGTGCATGTGGGTCGTTGGACAAACTGTCTGCGGCCCCCATGCACTGAATTCAAGCCACAGTACACTGTGAAGACAGTAAAGCACGGTGGTGCACAATTCATGTTATAGGGATGTTTCTCACACTGTGGTGTTGGACCTATTTATTGAACACCAGGGGCTGTATTTTGCAAACTGGCGCATGGCGTAAAACTCGTTTTCCACCCGCGCAAAGTTTATTTCGGTATTTTGCACGTTTATTTTTTAAACAATGCGCCCAGAGGTGTGGCAATTAACAACCTAGGGAGGGTCCTGGCGCATTGTCTAAAAATCACTACTGTACACCTGGTCAGAAGTCTATGGCGAGTTGTTTATATGTTATTTTAAGAGCGCATTGCCAACAGTCATATTGGCAGGTGCACGCACCATCCTTCTATCATTCATGAACGCACACCAGCGCACGTCCATGCAAAACATTACAAATTGCACAATTACAATGGGAAACATAATTAGAATGAAGATATTACGAAATACTGTACATCTCATGATGAGTAGTAATTCACCATCATTTGCAAATTGGTAATGACGGTTAAAAGTGATTAGGGGAGAGGCGAGAGACACATATGGAGCACAGCTGAAAACGCACTGTCACGAGATATAAGCAACTCCTCTGCAGGATAAATGTTGTTTTGTTCAGTCATTTGAGCAATATTTGGGTAAGTGTTGCTTTAGTCTATGTTTTGGTAACCCATTGTCAGTCAATAGTGAAAGTAATTGCATCTGTCAACTGTCTTGTCGTTGACTGACACCTTGGTGAAGTTAGTTTCACTTTGCCAATGAGTTCAAATAATAGATGAGTGCAAATGCATGAAGGCTATGCTAGGTTTTAGTAAAGCATGGTTTAGTGGAATTCCATACAGTCTCGCAAGCAGCCTCCTTCAAATGCGCCGTTGAATGCCAAAATACCGATGCATTTATTTGACATATCGCGCTTTGCGTCGTTAAAGGGAATGACAGATGTCATTCTCATTGGTTTAAATTATGTTATGCCCCAAACACACCCATATGACTGATTAAAAAATTAGTGACGATGCACTTTAGAATGTCATGATAGGGCCCCAGAGATCATGGATCAGCCCAACGTTCCTTTTTCTTCACTTTCTGTAAGGGTATAACACAAACTTGGTCATGTTTTGATTTGATTCTAAGGATTTTTAAAAATAAATATTTTTTAAAACAAACTGCTATTATTCTGCACATAACTGTACATAAAAAGTTGAACTTGCTTATAGCTACTTTTAAAAACAACTTCTGCTTCAAGTAATAATCGAAAGCACAATGGCAATTTTGCCTTGCTGCTGCTCCTGACAGCGTTTTGGACAGGCACTGGTGTGTCTTGTTTGTCTTGCTACTCTAAACCAATTCTGTGAGGTTTTCAAGTTAGTCAGTCATGATTAGGTTGAAAATTAGGTTGCATTCACGTATTTGGGACATGTTATCGGAATGGACTCTTGTCATTATGATCATAATTAAAAATGTAGAATGTTATTGAAATCTATTCATGTACTTCCTGTGTGATGCCTTCTAAAAATACTCTGCTGAATATAATAAGTATTATCTGTAGGTCATTAAAAGCAACAACACACTCATCAACACAACACTCCTCCAGAGTCTACACTCTTCTCTGTATCCATTCTGCCCATTCTGCCCTTGTGCAATGTGTCAACTTTCACTGACCCTTGTTGTACAACGTATAACAGTCATTTCACAGACTGAATGTTGTTTTCGAAAATTTACTTTAGTTTCTGTTTTGAAGCTCATTTGACAGCCACAATTACTTTGAGTTAAGGCATAACAGAAGGATCCACAAAAAGAAGCCTTTGACTTGTTGTACAGTAGAAAATATGGCATGTCATGTCTGAGAGAATCTTTCCTACATGTGTTAATATAAAATTGTTTCTACTATCCATGTCTTGATATAATATAGAAAAAGAAAGAAAACTCCATTTGGACCCTTACAAACAATGACCATCTTTATTTAGCTGTTTACAACAGTAAAAAGCATGTATATTTACAAATACGTGTTTTGTAATATGTTTACAAATGTTACCTACCTGCAACAAGTCACATGGCTGAGGTGCTATGTGGAGTTTTTTGTTTGTTAGTTAAAAACATCCAAAAATATCCTAGAAATATGTACATTTGTGAAGAAACAACCTCTTTGATGTAATGTCAAAATGTCTTTCCTGCTGTGTTTTCCAAATATCACATAGACTCATGGAGCCCATACAATATGTCTTCACTTCTGCTATCTTGGCTAGCTAACATTAGCTACAATAGCGTTTATGGCTTAGTGCTTTCCGTTTCCATTTCCATTCAATCGCCATAGACAAAACTCTCGTCCCACCTTGCAAATCGCTGGGACCCGATACCTCATGGTCATGGCATTTCCTTCTTTGGAATTCCTGTAGCTGAGCTGTGTGGGCTGGTGTATGCCAATTTTGTGGCATATTACACAAATGCTGACGCCATGTGTTACGAAACATTGGGGGTTCGTTGATCTGTTTTCAGCGGTCATTTCAAGTTATGGGATTTGCATATGAAGAATGAACAATTGGATTTTAGACGGATGTCCGTTTTACTCACCAAGCTATCATTATTCAACTATGCCAAGGTAAACATAGTTTTGAATTCTGTAAAACACATTTGATATGCTTCCTTGACTCAAGATGTGTTTCCATGATACGGCTTTCCTCCCAAAGTCTCAGCATAAACATAAACTTGTGTCATATAATTGGGAAAACTCAGACACACAATATTAGCTTTTACCTAATTTCCATTCCTTGCCTGGATGGAAGCTTTGTTTGTGTTAAAAGTTCTATTGAGTGTTAGGCTGAATCTCGATGTCCCCCTTAAGGTCTAAGTCCTGAACCCTAAGACTTAACTTTTTATAAGTGATTGCGTTTGAGAGGTTGTAAGGGTTTCATGGCTGTTGTTAACTGATGTTTTTTTTTTTTTTTTAAACTTCCAGCCTCGCTTTGGGTAACCTTGTGTTTCGCGTCATGAATTGTGGGTAATTCCATTCGCTAAAGTCTGCACCAATGCCAACTTACGGAAAGGGTGAGAGCAAGCCCTCATGCACTTCACAAGTCTTTCATTAAAGTATGTGAGTCTGTGAGGGGGACATCGAGATTCATCCATTGTCAGTGCGCTGTTCAACTATACTGTGCGCTTTGCTCAGTGCAGCAAATCACTATTGGAAGTAATTTGTTTCAGAGTGTGGTGGTGCTGTTGTCGCATTGCATCTGTGTTGACTGAGAGAGTCAATCCTGAAATAGCTGTTCCATTTCTCTGCAACTGAAAGTGAATATGTAGCCTACACACTTAGTCTAAACCACAATGCAAAAAATCCTCAGACTCTCTGTTGTCGTAGATGAGGTACTTGATGAGTCGTCCAGGCAGAGGAAGGCTGGTCATTCTCCTCAGTCTCTGACGTCCTACCCACTGGCGGATCTTTACTCGGCACAGATGGAGCAGGGCGGAGGGTGGTCCTAAGTTTCAAGGACATTTCAAGGTCATTGGATTTTTCAGTGCTGTGAGAACTTTTTGGGAAAATGTCCGTCAATGAAGGTTAAGCACAGTAATCCATTGGTATATACTTTATAGACTCAACCAATAAGGTAGTGTACTTGTGGGAACATAGCTTATGGCAGTGTTTCTTAACTGGTGGGTCAGGACCCAAAAGTGAAGTATGAATTTACTTTTGTTGAGGACAAGGGACAGAAACCCAAAGTGTGTGGTGTGCAGTGAACTGCGGGCACATGAGAACATGAAACCATCAAAACTAAAACAGCAATGGAAACAAAGCACACTGTCAGACAAAGCCGGCAAGTACTTTGAAAGGCAACACAGTAGTTGAGCACTTGGCAAATGTGCCTAACATCAGCATGTTCCACACAAGTACAGGCACTTTCAGCGCTCTACGCTACCTCCTAGTTCAACGCATCAGTTGGCTTAAGTGCTAAAATGACAATAGGAAATTGAAGGTCCCAAGGCCAGACCAACACTGGCATTTGGAACATCTCAAGTGCAGCCAATGAAACACACAATAATCATTACATTATTTTAAAGCTGGAGTTGGCAAGATTTTTTTGATCATATTCACTGAAACCGACACTATGCTCTGACACAACAACATAAATCCGCCGGTTTTAGAAAAAACCCCGCACTTCTACCTCCACCTAGAGCCTGTTATTTGTTTTGCAAAAATCCACAGCTCCCGTTTTTTTTGGTCCAATCAGAGCAGGGCAGAGCAGAGCAGATTGAGATCTGACCGTCAATCACAGTCTGGTGCAGTCTGGTGCGCACTGACGAGCACAAACTCGATGAGAGTGTGCTCGGTGGTCGTGGGGGAGGGGCATGAGAGTTGTAAACATTCAAAATTTTGGCTAAGTCCCCTCAATCTGTCAGACTTGCCAACTGCAGCAAACAGTGCACTCACTCAACTTCATTATGCTAGAGTAGAAATGAAAGGTCAGTCATAGATTAATTTTCCAAAAGGTGGACAGCCATCAGTTGATTAGTTTTGGGTTCAATAGCCATTTGGACATAAAATGAAGACTACCAGGAAGGAAAAGCACATACTTGATTTGATGTATTCCCAGTCCTTGTTGCTGTCCAGAAGTTCAATCAGTCTTGAACACAATTTCACATGACCCACATAATCTAAGAGGAGATCAATTATAGGTCCAGCCCATGGAGAGTGAGAAGGATCTGCCATCACTTCACAGAACTGAAAATAAAAATAAAAAGCTCAAAATTTGGAAATACTTGGCCAATAACCCTGATTTACATACATTTATTTACATTTACAGAAGGTTATACATGAATTCAAAGAATACTTTCCCCCTGACCTGTATTGTTGTGGTATGAGGATCTTCAGTTCTATACATGTGCAGAGTATCCCAAGTGGGATGTCTGATATTGACAGGAGGATGTGGGCCATTTCCATAGACACAAGTGAAACAAGCACTGGCATCACATCCATTATCCAAAATGAGCTTGAACATGGGTCTATACTTCATACAGAAGAGGAGCACCCCTGGGAAGGTGGTTGGGTGTGTTGGCAAGCAGGCATTCACATTTGCACCATGCTCCATCAGCAAGGATGCCATCTCCATATTACCCTTCCTCACGGCTACCAGAAGAGGGTTGAAGACATCCAGATTGGGGTCAGCACCAGCCTCTAACAGCATGGAGGCTGCTTCTACGTTGCTGCTGCGCACCGTGAAGTAGAGTGCTGTGGTGCGACGGTCCTCATACATCATAGAATAGTCCACTGACAGCTGGGTGTTGACATCACAGCCTGCCTCAATGAGAATCTCCAAGATTGCCTCTCTGTTACGCTCTGCTGCAAGGTGGAGTGGACTAATACCACTGCGTCTCACAACTGATGTGCAGGTATGTGGAAGCAGCAGCAACACAACTCTGTCCAGACAGTGAAAAGAAGTTGACATTAAATGAAGAGGCTTTTAGCAGCAATGGAATAGTGGTAACACTTTATTTGACTGGTGAGTTCATAACACATTCATAGCAGCCATAAACTGCACATAAAGCATTCATGACTGTTTCATGAGACATGACTCAACATTCATACCAAACCTTTCATGAATGTGGAAGACAGAATGACAACAACTTGACAACAAGTCCAACAAGTCCATCGCAAAGCAGCATTGCCTTTTTTGTTCCAAATCTCTTACCTGATCACATCACATCTGAGTCAACAGGCTACTCCAGTGCCAAAAAGTCAGAACATGGTCAAGCAAATAATTTTTGTTTCATAAAAATGTATTTGTTTTATGATGTAACCTTTGCAGATGATTTCTAATTTTTTGCTATGGGAATGTCCAACCGCTCCAGGTTACACAAATACGGGTCAGCTGAATGTATAGGCTAGTTTACCTCCCAGTGTTAAACTCTGTGATTACGAATACTTCACAACTTGTATAGTAAAGTGACATTTGATGTAGACTTCATAAGATATTCATGAAATATTTACAAAGGCTGGAGTGATTAAATTAATGGTTTCCAGGTTACACAAATAGGGAAAGGAACAAAAACGGCAATGCTGCCTTGTGATTGTTGGACTTCCACATTCATGAAAGGTTTGGTATGAATGTTGAGTCATGTCTCATGAAACAGTCATGAATGCTTTATGTGCAGTTTATGACAGCTGCTATGAATGTGTTATGAACTCACCCAACTAAATCATTCATTACACTGGCTACCAATTACTTTAATAGGTCTCTTAAACTTTTGGTGCATAGCACGATAGCAATAATGGTTCAGTCACTATACAACTCAATAAACTTGTGATAACTAAAAAAGAGCATGTAAAGCAAATGTCTTTCAATGTATGCCTTTAATACACCGTTAGTGGCTAGTTATAAGTCGTTCTGATTAGGTAATTATAACCGTCGCTAGCATGGTCATATAGGATTTTTTTTCTTTCTTTCCGTCATTAACTTTCTGAATTTTTGGTCAACAATTCCTGGGGCATCAAAACACCGGGGTACATGAAACATGCTGGACATGTACTGTATCCCCACTAGACTTTTATGGAAAGTAACTATTTGGTCCCCGGGGGCAACCCCCTTGCTTTGGGCAGTTGGGTGCTGCCGGGCAGTTTTCGGTAAATAACTACCGAATCGTTGCACCCAAGATGACTACATTTTTGTGGTATGTTGATCTTAAGGGGCTAGGCTGCATCAACTTAGCCCATAACCACTCATTTGTAATGTTGCAACCCCCAACCCGCCCCAATAAAAAATTAACATGCAAAAACATGCCACTTTAATCACCACTATTTTCAGCTGAGATGTACACCACACACACACACACACACACATGAACACCACGCACACACACACTCACTTACTAACACACAGCAGCACACTCACTAACACTCAGAAGCATTTATTTTTGCAGAGAGAATGTGCAGCACCGAGGGGCTCTCATATGTTGTTCTGCTATGTGGTACTTCTAGTTAGCACTAGACCACACAGAACCTGTCAGCCTTGATAAAGGTAAATGATCAAGCTGTAGGTCATCAAGTTGATTTATGTGTGTCCTTACAGCAACTGCGGCCAATGTGGGTGTGTAATTTAAGGGAGGTGTGTGTGTGTGTGTGTGGAGGGGGGTTGGGGGGGTTATGGTTAGAGGTGCACCTGGTCTTGACAGTCTTGGTCTTGACCTCAACTTTGTCAGCCAACAAAGGTAAATTATCAAGCTTTGGGTCATCAAGTCGATTGATGTGTGTTACAGCAACTGCAGCCAATGTGGGTGTCTAATTTAAGGGATGTGTGTGTGTGTGTGTGTGTGTGTGTGTGTGTTGGGGGGGGGGGGGGGGGGGGGGTTGGTAGGGTGAGCAGAGCCATATAAAGGTAATGTTCAATTTTTTCCCAACAATGGCGGCAAATGGAAGCCTCAAATAGTTCCCGAAAGTTAACAATTGATAATAGCAGCAGTGCAGTTACAGACTGTTTGTATCCAACATTTCAGACTCAGATTTACATTATTGGCTCATCCGAATAATAATAATAATAATAATAATAACAGTAACAACAGTAGCCTAGTAGTAAAGTAATAGTATTAATAACCTAATTTTAATAATAAACTATTTATGTATAGGCTACTATGACAGCTTTTCTGCTGCTCAGTTTTTATCAGTTCCTTATCAAATAAATTAAAAGAGGCTAAAGCCCAATAAATGTGCCACAGATAATAACCTAATATAAGATAAACCTTGCCTATAGGCCTACCATTTCAATTAGGCAGCACTAGGCAACACCACGAACGAGCTGTCATTAAGTTTTTGCGTTTGTAGTCTACAACTTTTATGACGTGACGTGTCTTGGGCATTTAGATTTACCATCATGTCAACATAGTTGTAACGTTATGCGCAATGCTCATCTAGGCTATGGATTTAAGTGGTTTAATTTTAAAAAGGGCAGCAAAAGTGGGAAGTGCAACTGCTTCCCCAAAACAATTCCTCCATAACTGTGGATTTAATCGTTTGATATGTGGATAACTTTCAGTGGACTAAACACATAAAAGGTAAGATTTTGTTATCACAAAGCTAGCTGGTTCATTAAAATGTAATATGGCTAAGCATATTTACAGCCAACTTGTACTTGCAACAGTGAAACTGAGTTTGTTGTTAACATTGTTGGTAACGTAAACGTTTCTTCAGTTAGGAGCAGGACTGTTTTTTTTTTAATTTTGCATTCATTTTCATTGGCAAAAGCTGGCCTAATATGCATGAGAGAACCTAGATTTGAGGGAGCTGCAGCTGTTAGCATCAGCACGGTCATATTAACACAGCAGGGCACACTAGCCCAGTGATGGCTAGCCCAGTGATGAAGGATCGTGTAAAATCCCCATCCCCAGAAAGTTTCAAACCAAGCTTGCGCTGATGATGCATGATCACTGATCAAATAGCTATTTCCTGACACGATGCACACCATTCCCAGGTGCTCACCTGTCTGAATCTCAAGCTCTTTAGCCTAGCATCTTAATGCTGTTCACAGCACGGTGAATGACAAAGATGACAAAATGCTGTTCATGAGTTCATAGCCTGGTTATTTATCGAAGGACTTACATGTCACGTTTTATTATGACCGCCGCGCAGCGAAGCGGCGGTCATATAGGTTTAGTCAGATTTTTTTTTTTATGTCCAAATTTCCGTCAATGAGTCCCGGGACACTGAAAGACCGGGGTAGACGAAACTTGGTGGGCATGTAACCCCATATGGATAGCATGGAACCATCGTTTTTCGTTTTGATCTGTAGCCCCCCCGCTGGACTGCACCCCCCGAAAGGAGGGTAGGGCAGACACAGTTTTCTGTGAATATCTCGAGAACCGTAAGGTTTAGGAGGACCATTTTTTTTTTTGTAAGTTGATCTCAAGTGGCCATGTCAACCCATTCCATAACCACTCATTTCATGTATAGCGCCACCTAGTTAAACACAAAAAAGTAAAAATGAGGTGTTGTAATCGCAGGTATCTGTGACCTAACATAGTCAAAACTGCACGAAATTGGAAGTGTAGGATCATTATGACACCCTCTGAATGCACGCCAAGTTTCGTGGAATTCCGTTCATGGGGGGCCACACAATAAATTAATTTATGTTACTATACACCAACTGGCCTGTAGGTGGCCGGAGACAGTTTTCTGTGAATATCTCGAGAACCGTAGGGCCTAGGAGGTCCACCTTTTTTTTGTATGTTGATCTCAAGGGGCCATGTCAACCCATCCCATTACCACTTATTTCATGTATAGCGCCACCTAGTTAAAAATTAAAAAGCAAAAATGTTGGTGTTTTCATCACAATATCTCTGGCTGACATGGTCAAAACTGCACGAAATTGAAAGTGTAGGATCATTATGACACCCTCTGAATGCATGCCAAGTTTTGTGTACTTTCATTCATGGGGGGCCTTACAATAAAATAATTTATGTGTACATTTAGTGACGTACACCAACAAGGATTCCCGGGACACTGAAAGACCGGGGTACACAAAACTTGGTGGGCATGTACCCCCACATGGATAGCATGGAACCGTCATTTTTCGTTTTGATCTGTAGCCCCCCAGCTGGACTGGACCCCCCGAAAGGAGGGTAGGCCAGACACAGTTCTCTGTGAATATCTTGAGAACTGTAGGGCCTAGGATGACCATTTTTTTTCCGTATATTTGCCTCCAGGGGTCATGTTAACCCATTTCATGTGCACACATGTGCACAAACAGATACACACGCACACACACACATTCACAGTAATCATACGTATGACATATACTCACACAGTAGACATATGTACGCTTCCATGCACAGGCACATACGCAGGCACACACACAAGCACGCACACACACACACACACACACACACACTCACACACACACACACCCACACACATAACATAAACATAACACAAACAATCAAGAATTTCTCAGAATTATGAACAGGCAAGATGGAGGTGGGGTTGTATAAAATTAATTTTACATGTGAAATCTATGAACTAATCATGTTTTGGGACTTGTTGTCTAGCAGATACCAGTGAGAATTGAGTGTGGATAATGCAATTTAGTGAGACAGTTAGAATCATATAGGCCTTTCAGCGTGATTTATTTTTGTGGAAAAAATGTGCTGGACTGGGCGGCGGTCATATTTTGTACCGCTCTGCGGTACATCTAGTATTTTATTATGATCACTCGCATTACCATGGGTTACTTAATAGGTAGGCCTAATGCTACGGTTAACTTAGAATGCCCACCATTACACTGGAGATGTTAAAAAACGTTTAAACTTGTTTTTATTCTCCCGCGACGATAGGCTAGGCTTGGCTAGGTAATTCGCTCATTAGCTCAGATCAGTGACTACCAAAGGAAACGCGGGGTAGAAAACTCAAACAAGTAATGTAAGACTAGCTGTGTTACAGTTTCTCGTTGCAACAAGCTTCACAGGAGCTCCATGCGCTTTTGTAGGCTACACACAGTCTCAAAAACACTGTTCACTTTTCGAGTCACTGTACGAGGTCATTTATTTTATATAGCGATAATTTAGATACACTTATGGGGTGGGTGCAATTGCATTTTCTAAAGAATCTCCCGTCTTGATTTTGTACAGAAATTAATATTAAATGACACGTAAAAGGGCGGAAAAAAAGGTCACCTTATATAGCAGGCTAAGATATAAGGTCTGGAATTTAATTTAATATTGTTGTAATGGTAGGATAACTACATAGTTTACACAATAATTACACTGTGTTATAAATATTGTATATCAATGCATTTATTGACTGTCAATTACCCAAAATCGTGGCTCTGTCTATTGAACAGTAGCAGAGCCCGTCTACGGAGAGCCTGGCCACTCCGTATTAAGTCCCATTGTACCGAATTTTAGTTGCAGTTCCACCAGATTTCCACTGGGGGCGATCGCCATGAGTGCAGAATGAATGGGAGTCAATGGAGCTAGACGGCTAAATTTGTCTCTCACCTGATTGTCGTTGACAAATCTCAGATTTGATTGTAGTTTGTATAACTTCAACATGGGTTATAGGTCAAAAGTTGAACGAACGAGTACTTATGTCCTTTTGTTTTCTTACTGGTTGGGTCGTTGTTGCCCATAACACGCTAGCATTGTGCTAATGAGTGACGTCATTGACACGTTTGAAAGGCTTTTAAGAGACTTTAAAAAATATAATACTCAACCAAGTGTATTTTCTTTGCCTCCCCTTTCGAATACAATATTCAAATGACTTGGAAAAAAATTATACCCCAGGAAAAGTGGATTTTGAGGGGTACAGCTCCATAGACCTCCATGCATTCTGCACTCGTGGACGAGCGCCCTCATGTGGAACCACAGAAGGAACTGCAATCAGTTCAGAAACCGGAAGTTTTCCGAGAGTGGCAGTTCTCTCCTTATTAGACATTCTCTGACAGTAGCCTATTTAATGCATTCTAATCCATTGTCAATCACTTCCGGGAACTAGTTGAGGTTTACACAAACCACGTGACCAACGGAATTTTGAACACCCATTGTCGCAACTCTACCTTTATATGGCTCTGGGTATGAGTGTTTCACAGTTTAAACACATCTTGAGACCACTCACCGCACATGTCCATTCTTTGATGCAACATGAAGAGGGGTCAGTCCTGCTTTAGTTGTTTTGTTCACATCTACTCCTCTGGACAGAAGCAGCCTCACCACCTCCTCATGGCCATTCTTGGATGCTTCATACAAAGCTGTTGCTCCATCGTTAGCTTCAGTGTTAATATCTCCTCCTAAAACGTACGCAAGAGATGGCTCATGATACGGATATGGTCCGGATACGGATATGGTCGTAGCGCATGCAATAGGCCAGCGCTACGACCATATCCGTATCCGGTCGGCAAAACGTCAAATACATCCTTCTTCGAAAGGATGTCCAACTCCTCCAAAGTTGACCCCAACGCCGATTCAAACAACCACTCTTCGTTCGCCATAGCCACCTTCCTTGTTGTTCACCGTCGCAGGACTGTCGTTATCCTGTTAAGCCCGCCTTAAGACTCTCTATGACTCTTTATGAAAATGTTACAAACTTGCCTGGATGAGGACCCAAGATTACTCTGTCCTCGTGATGAGGATGGTAAATGAAGCAAAGTTTGCTGAATGCTCCTCAGATTTTGACCAGAGTTGTCTTCTATGGTCAGATGACATGAACATTTCTCTGTCCCACCCCCATCTCTCTCTCTCTCTCTCTCTCTCTCTCTCTCTCTCTCGTCTATCTTCACTGTCCTATAATCTGCATAAAAGGCAAAAGCCCCAACATATATTTACAAAAAGAATGAAAAATGTTTTGTGTATTTAATTGAATCAGAAGACTTTTCACAGAGACAAACTCTTTAGGGTTCCCTCCTTTCGTGGAGCTGTCGTGGGCAGCCGTGGCCTACTGGTTAGCGATTCGGACTTGTAACTGGAGGGTTGCCGGTTCGAACCCCGACCAGTAGGAACGGCTGAAGTGCCCTTGAGCAAGGCACCTAACCCCTTCACTGGCACTGCTCTGGGATTAGTGTGTGTTTCACTAATTCACGGATTGGGATAAATGCAGGGACCAAATTTCGCTCACGGGATCAAAAGAGTATACTAAATACCCCCATTCATAAAAATCTTTCTGAATTTCCTTCAGCTCCTTCTCACATCATGCCAGATGTTTTCTCTCAACTGCATTTAGTTTAGTAATAGTCTTAATCGTGAGTTAATGAGTAATAGTGCTCAAAAGGAATCACTGAACCCTCTCAGAGTAAAGACTTCCTATAGGGAAAATTCTTATAGGCAAATAGTTCAGAATCTTGATGAAACTCACCACATGAAATGAAGAATCTCAGTAGTTCTGTGGATCCTATCATGGCGGCTGTGAACAGCGGATCAATCCCATAACTGTTTTTGGCCCCTATGTGCGCTCCAGCTTCCACCAGTAACTTACAAATGTTGACATTTCTGTTTGCCACTGCTTCATGTAAAGGAGTCATTCCCTTTTCACTGGCCCTTGATATACTCCCTCCAGATTTCAGAATAAGCTTCACCATCTTCTCATCTTCCCTTTCACAGGCTGGAACACACAACAGCAATTGTTTAGACATAGGATCAGACATATTTAATTATTGGTGTCTGCTGTTAGTGTTTTAGACATACTGGAAACAGATATAACTTTATTTGGTCTAAGTCTGAAAATACTTACTAACTGTATTTTATTTTTATACCTTTGAAGAGAGCTGTCTCGCCTGTTGTTTTGGCTATGGTAGGATCTCCTCCAGCTGCAATCAGAAACTGGGCACATGAAAGATGTTTACAAGCAACGGCCAACATCAGAGGGGTTTGGTTCTTGTGGGTGCCCTTGTTGATTAGTTTAGGAAAAGCTATCATTTGTTGGGACAGAGAAACAACAAATTAAATGACCAGAATTCTAGTAGTGTAGTGTCACAGCCATAAAAAGAGAGTGTACAAAATAACAGTACGCTCTTAAAACAAATGTGTTTAAAATAACACAACTTGTGTTACTTTTAACACATCTCTATGTCCAGATAGGGACAACACAATTTGTGTTGTTTCTAACACATTGCTTTTGTTAAATGGATATAACACAACTTGTGTTGTTTTTTAAAATACATTTCTGTCCAGATAGGGACGACACAGTTTGTAACACATTCGTTTTAAGAGTGTACCTACCTACTACCCACAATGACATCAATATTTACTCAATGTGAAAACAAAATTGTTTTTCAGTTATACCTTTTGCCAGCACCTTCAAACACTCCAAAGAACCCTCGTATGCAGCCTTATGCAAGTGTATCCATCCTTCCGTATCTGGTTTGCACAGACTCTCAGCTGGCATTCTGCATACAATTTTACTCACTGTTTCGGCATCATTCTTCAAGATGGCAGAATTTAATTTGGCTATATCACTGCAATAAAAAAGTAATTTCCATTAATTAAAGGTTTTGTGTTAACTAGATAAATGGGTGATTAGTGTACCATAGTTACTAGTGCATTCTAAAGTGTGAGATGACTTAGACTTGAAGAAGCAGCCGTAATACTGCAGAGCCTAAACATAGTGATTCTTTACTCCACAGATTTAACTGTAACCTCCAAGGATTTCCTTCTCCTTTTCCATTCAAGTATCTTCTCCCTGTCTCCACTAAAGAAATGTTTACTTCCCTTTTCCTCACTTGGGACTTTACTGTTCAGACTACTGTCAGATAGAAATAACAGAAGTTGTGCAGATTAGTGCAGAACTCTAGAAAATTCAAACATATAGGTCATAAATTATTATGCCCATTGTCATATTATAAATAAACTTTTGATGATTTTCAAGGAATATATTGCCATAAACCACAATCAGCAGTCCCAACAAGTTGTAGAATTGGTTCAATTATAAATATGACCAGTAAAATCATACTGAACCCCCAGAGGCAGCTGGTGGAACTGTACACAACACACACTAAGAGGAAAGCCCTACAGATAGTCCAGGATCCTTTTCATCCACTACATCCCACTTTTGAAAGACTCCCTTCAGGAAGAAGATGCCTACATCAAGCAGAAACATTTTTAAGAAATCTTTTATACCATCATCTATTATTTTGCTAAATCAATATAATCTATGAGTTTTATGATTAACTGATATTATTTACTGCTTTTTTATTGACATCAACCTCTTTTGCACATTTCCATGTCTCCATATGTTGTACTTGCTGTGTAGACTTGCTTGTGTGTGCTATATGTTGTACCTGCTGTATAGTCTTTGTGTGTGTTTGCATTATGTTGTTGTTGTTGTTGTACCTGCTGTGTAGTCTTTGTTTGTGTCTGCTTTATGTTGTACCTGTTGTGTAGCTTTGCTTGTGTGTGTTACATGTTTGTGGGGCCAAAGATGAATTTCCACAGTAGTGGACAATAAAGACCTCTAATCTTCAACAGGAGAGAGGTGACAGTGTAGGAAATGGTATAAAAACCTGCTCAAATCGACCACTCAAGTTGAACCTTACAGTTCTTGAGATACAGCAATTTTGGGAGAATTTGAAGACACATTGAGCATAATAAAGAAAATTCATTGTGGTTTGCAGCAGAGCCACCTTATAGATTTTCTTCAAGTCAGGTACAGTTTATATAGTCATTAAGAATTTGCCTATTTGATTTCATAACATTTTACCATTGGCATCCTTTTTTCAGTGAGCCAATTGGCACCTCATGGCATGTTAGCAGAATTAGTGAAAAACAATTACACACAATTCTTACGTGTTTTGTGGGGGGAAATAAGGAATTGGAAGAATTGGAATACAATGTTTTTTTTTTCTGAATGGACCCCTAATGATCTTTTCTACATGCAGCACACCTACAAAGTTTCACCTCACCTGCTGAGATTGTCTGTCTGGGGTGGAAGTGCAGGGGGAGGGACATTCAGAGTGTGTATAGCATCTGGTCTCCTGGCTGCAAATTCACTTTGGACCACATGAAATGTAGGTATGCGGACATCTTGAGAGGGCACCAACTGCGTTTGTGTAGGTGGTGAATATGCCGACTGATGAGCAGGTTGAGAAGGACCGTAGGCATCTGTTAGGCTTCGTTCAACAGCCAGCTGAATCAGCTCTTCTTCAGAAAAGTGACTATAGACACTATAGTCTTCAAAAGCTAGGTTAGTGGGAATTTGCCAACTGACACTAGAGAATGCCATGGTGGGCTACACAAGAAAAAAAACAAACACTTATTTTTTTCAATTTCCAATTAGTTCAGTTTATGGATGACAGTGTGATCATCCACACATGCTCAGCAATTACACAAAATATTTAAACTTATTCACTTAGTTTTGAATTATAAGGAAAGTAATATGTATAGACTTGTGTTGCCTTAGCAGTGATACAGAATAAATATCATTTCAGCTATACATGATGTGACAACAACATTGTTTGTGCAATTGGTTGGGGACTTCTCAAAGCGGACTATCAAAAAATTTTGCCTAATTAACATAATATAACATCATGCAGGATTCAGCAGCACAATTGGCTGGAAGCAGCCGCAGTACACACAACATGTTCTACACGGGATCTGTAAATACTCTCACACCCCTCCCTCCTCAAATGCCAGCAAAAATATGCTGACGAGGACAAAATGCACTTTACAGGAAACTCAATGTTTCAATTTCATCTGACAAGGTGGGTTAAACATACATTTATTTTCCTGAAGGTTAATGGCATCAACACATTTGCTAGACAGTAAATACTGTAAGAGAGGGTGATTTCCCTCCCAATATTAAATGAAATAACAAAATATAGTTGTTTTAATTGATTAACAGGGTTCAAGAATTATGGCTGAAGTGGCCACTGTCCCCTGCCACTTGCCCACCATCCTGTGCCATTCGCCTGTCTCAGGCCTCTTGCTTACTGTTCCATGCCACTTGCCTACTGTCTTGTGCCAATTTCCTACTGTCCCACACCACTCACTTTTACTTATTGCAGCGCCAGATTAGGCCACTTTATTTCTGCACAGAGCTTCTATGTGCCATTATGAATGAGGTAAAAATGTGGTTGTTTAATTCAGGAGCTTCCAAGGAATCAGAGGAATTCCATACGAAGCCTAAGATATGACTCAACACATAAATGTGCTTATTGTAGCGCCCCCTAGAATCATGGTGAGATAATTAAAGTTATGCAAGATCCCTGCATGGCTAGGAAGGTATGAAGTTTGGTTTTAGTTTTTGCTGTCCAACAACTTTTTGGACAGAAAAGGGAAACAAGAATAATCCTTGCAAAAACAATAGGGTTCCCGCAGCTTGTCTGCTTGGACCCTTAATTATTTTATAGCAAATGAAGCCCAGAAAATAGCTAGTGAAGTTAACAGAGCTTGATCTACATTTGTTCTGCATTTTACAGTAGTTAGTAACTGTGTATTTCGTTAAATAGCCTACTGCGCAGTCTGTGACTGATGCCCACAACCCCACCATCACCCATCCACCCAATCTGTGCATACATCCCCATGAAGAGAGTTACTGTAGGTGCTTGGCTAACCAGTTACTGTACATATACAACCAAGGTCAAAGCTTTAATGTGTCTAGTAAATGCATTGTTTAGACAGAGGTTGGACATACTAATTCATACTACTAGCTGTGGATGGTTCTTAAATACTCAGCTAAAATGTTTATATTACACACTTCATTCACTTGTTAGTGCTTCTGTACATGTACATTCAGTTGCATTGCTGAGCAGTAGGTTGTGTATAACAAAAAATAATATCACTATGTGAAAATGGATTTTGTGAAATGAAAGAAAAAGTACTGATGAAGTACTGATATTACATACATTTCTGAAACAAGTTCTTATTTGAAACATAAAAATAACACCTAAAGAGAACAATTAAACAGCTGACTCACCAATTTAGAAATACTCTCCTCTGTTAAGTGTTAACGGTTGAGTTGTTTTGATCCTTTCCTTTGTTATTCTGCCTGTCTGTGGTGTGTGTGTCACTCTGTTCTTTAAAATGAATTTAAGGGCTTCTTGAGTCTAGTTTAACAGACATATGACCCTCTTTTGGTATGCTAGCAGTGGAGACGATTTGGCCTGCCCCTGAAATGACAGTCTTGACATTATCATGCAGTGTTTTATAGCTCGAGACATAACTCAGTGATGAGATCAGGCATTTAACAACTCCTCTGTGGAACAGTTGTACAACAATGAACAGCAGATAAATCAGTCAGATAAATCTCATAATAAGTCAAAACATTATATATATATATATATACACATTATACTAAATATATATATATGTGTATAACGCAATAGGTTATGTAGGAGATGGCTACAGTATACTGTCTTTAATGATGTTGAGGGCCCTCCTGTTGACCATAGTGCAGCAATCGCAAGGCTGTTCGAGTGTGCCACACTCATCCCCATATTCTCTAGACAGGTTGCAAAACAACAGAATGTAACCTAATTAACAAGTTATTTTGTACTCATGTACAGCCACATACACAAACTACAGTTCCTTAACTTCTCACTCAGATTAAGACATAGGCTACAACAAAATGTTTGCCTTATTTTCCCCAGAAAAGTGTGTCAAGATAACACCTCCCTCTCCCTCTCTTATCTTATTCCTGCCAGACTGTATTTAACAACAAGCTACAAAGTGTGCATCTCCGTGAGAGGTATAAATAATTAGTGGCGGTCATGTTACGTAATGCTATGTGGTACGTCAAGTTTATGATTAAGGACAACATAATAATAGCACCACCACCCAGATGCACACACACAGACATGCCATCTCTGCACTCCTCCTGTTTAGAGAGAGAAAGAGTGAGTGGAGCAGGGATGGAGATGAATGGTGAGGTAAAAGCAAGAACAAACCTGATGATTAAGAATGAAAGAGGTGATGCAGCACTAGAGAAGTGGAGCACATCCCCTGGGATTCATCAGTATGGTTTACATTGACATTTCTACATCTCTAGCAGATGCTTTTATCCGAGGCGAATGACATATGTCATCTATATGTGCCATTCTCTCCAGCTCAACTTGGGGTTAAGTGCCTTGCTCAAGGGTACAATGGTGGAAGCCAGGAATTAAACCCACAACTTTTTAGGCTACTGCATGCTAGCCCAGCTCCTTAGCCACTATGCTACCAGTAATTGTTTCTCTTGACAGAGGCAATTGCACAACCTGTGGCAAATACATGTATAAATGCCTCAAGGTGGTCAAAAGAGGTTATATCAGGTCTCGACACAAACAACACTGTAACTGTTATTTAACTGTAACTGTAATTTACAGAATCTGCTATAAAACTTTATAACAAAGATGCCATCATTGCCATCATCAAGATGTCCATGAAGCACTATAATGCTTTGCGACACTTCAATCTGTAAAGGTTTATACAGTAACATCATAATGCTTCATGGGTGCAGTCATGAGTATATATACTAATGACAATAATTATGAGGCTTTATGAATGCTTTATAACCCTTTATGAGTATATTTATAATGATTTATGAATACTAGGTTCATAGAAAGTGTTACCAAGAATTATTTTCTCTTGTTCCACAACCACGCATTTTAGTATCAGAACATTAGGGGTTTGTTGATTAACAGATAATGCTATGTATGCCATGTATAGCTAATATTGCAAAAACACTGTCCTTTATGTTTAGAAGAGGTACGGTTTCTGAGTTTTGGAAACACAACTGTTTGTTCGGAATGAAAACAAACCAAAGTACTATAACATTAAAGCTGAGGAAAAGGAACAGTCAGGAATCCCCCCCCCCCCCCGGAAAACCCAGTGTAGAGCTGTCATGAACTCCATTTCTACTTCACTCCTGTTTTCACAGGCTTTTGAGAGGTTTCATATGCTGCTAAACTTCATCTCATCTCAGACCTCAAATGTAGACTGATTGAGCTCTTTCATCACCTGGCTCTCAAACTCACCTTTCCCTTTGTTGTTTGTTGGTCCCTGCAGAGCTAGGGGTGCTGTGGGAGCTTGTGGAGTGCAGGATAGATGGGTGCTCCTGGGTCTCATCAGGGGCCAAACACATAAGGTCAGGCCAGGGTCAGAAGATGCATCTGTGGCCAGAGGCACTGGAGTAGATAGGAAACTGGGACATACTTCAGTTACGTAAAAGGTAAAATTAATCAGGAGTCAGATGGGGTATCTTGGGACTAAAGGGGTCTTTCTTTATTTTACAGTTTTTAACATTAAAAGGCACACACAAATTTGTACCATTGCATTTTCAAAAACAAGCAAGCTTCAGTCAATAGCATTTTAGCAAAGTAGGAGGCAAAAGCATGAGAAGGTGATGTTCTGTGCAATTCACATCAATCTTCAGCTATGTTTACACTACCTACAAGAAGCTACCTAACAGTTGGAACACACCTGAAATGCTTATTTGGCTCAAATGTGTTTCCATATTACAGCTTTCCTCCAGGAGTCTCAATGCACACATAAACTTGAATTTGGGAAACTCAAGACACAATATCAGCTTTTTCTTTCATTTTGTGCTTTGCTGAGTGTCCTATTGAGTGTTCGTCACTTTACACCACAGTGTTCAACTAGATTGAGCGCTTTGCTCAGAGCAGCAAAAAAATTGTCTTTGCGTGGGCAAAGGCTATTCACCTTATTCTGACACACCCATTTTAGAAATGTATTTTCTTACTCCTTGTGCTCAATCTTCCGGTCGGTTAGTTCCAGCTAATTAGCTTCATTAGGATAACACTGCAGAAGAAGTGGATGGAGAGGCTAACTTTGGAGGAAATGAAAACTGCCATCAGGAGGTCAAATGGCAATATTGTACTTTGCAACCCTAAGCTATTCACCTCTACGGTGTGGGTAGATGATATGCGACAGTGGCCTCCCGTATCGTATGGAGATATATTTCAGAGACGGACTGGCCATTCTCAGCGCAGTATGTCAATACATAATTGTCATAATATGTTCTTATAAAGTGCTTTTTTACCCAAATCCCAATGCATTCTTTGATTACATATTTACTACACAAGGTGAATTGGAAATAGTTGGTTTCAGAATGTAGCAGTGCTGTTGTTGCAGTGCAACTGTGTTGAGTGATACAGTCGATCCTGAAAGAGCTGCTCCATTTCTCTAGCCTAGAAATGCACCCTAGATGCACCCTAGCAGCAGCAAATTTAATTTGCTGCCTGGGCTAGTCTAGGCTTGTAAGCTGGAAAAATATAGCTTCAATAAGGCCAATCACATCGTGTATAGAGTCGATACATAATGATTGATGGCAGAGTTGCAATGGTTCGGCGTGAATTCCCTGCTACTTGAAAATAAAGAAGATGGATGTTGCTGTTGGCGAACAGCGTGACACGAGTTAAGCTTTTTTTAAGTTGGCAAAAGTTTAAACTAGCCAACTAGCTCCACTGGTGGGAAAACGCATGGCACTCATGAGTTGTAGCGCTATCCTATTGTGTGCAGAGGGAATTTGAAAGACAACCGATTATCCCGCCCCTCGGACTGAGCACTGCAGTCCCCAGACCCTACATTTTAATGTCAGTCCCCAGACCCTACATTTTAATGTGGGTCTGGCTCGTCAGGTTACCATTTATCTGCAACTGGAAGTGAACCTGTATGCGCTTAGTCTAGTCTAAACTACAATTCAAGAAATCCTCAGACTCTCTGTTGTCATAGAACAAGTACTTGATGAGTCGTCCAGGCAGAGGAAGGCTGGACATTCTCCTCAGTCTCTGCCATCCCACCAGCTGGCGGGTCCTCAGTCGGCACAGGTGCATCAAGGAGAAAGGTGGCCCTGAAAGTTTCAAGGATATTTCAAGGCCATTTCATTTTTCCGATAGCTATAATACAGCCAGTGAATACACCAACTATTAAGATGTCAACAGCTACTGTATAAAGTTGACCAGCCATCAACTTTGTTTATCAGCTATTGATCCAATAGCCATTGGGACTTAAAGGTTGTATCAGCAATTTCAGGCCCAAAAATGCTGAAACATAAATGATCACATTCATCTAATCTTTCCTAATGCTAGCTGCCTGCTCCATAAGCAGGCTGTCAAAAAAACGCGTCTCTGTAGGCAGCCTCGGCTCCGAGATCTGTACACAAAAACAATTGCTACCAAAAAGGGTTGGCAACCACTCAAAGGCAAAATTAAGTGTTTCAACCAATAACCGACGAGATGCACGTTTAGGAGAGTTTCAATTGCACGGGAGGGAGGAGGAGGGAGTAGCGAGCTAGGTCTCTGTTTTGTTTGAACATCAACAGAAGTGACGTATTCCCGCTATCGCTGATACAACTTTTAAAGCGAAGAGTACAAGGAAGGAAAAGTACATACTTGCTTTTTCCTTGATGTATTCCCAGTCTTTGTTTCTGTCCAGAAGTTCAATGAGTCTTGAACACAATTTCACATGACCCACATAATCTAAGAGGAGATCGATTATAGGTCCAGCCCATGGGGAATGAAAAGGATCTGCCAACACTTCACAGAACTGAAGAAAAAAAACAAAGAAGATAAAATAGTTTTAGTCTGGAAATGTCCAAATACTTAACAAATACATGAACTCAAAGGCGACATTCCTCCTGACCTGTACTGTTGTGTTATGAGGAGCGTCAAGCCCATGTAGGTACAGATCATCCCTTGTGGAACGTTTGCTCTCGACTGGAGGATGTGGGCCGTTTCCATAAATACAAGTGAAACAAGCATTGGCATCACATCCATTATCCAAAATGAGCTTGAACATGAGTCTATACTTCATACAGAAGAGGAGCACCCCTGGGAAGGTGGTTGGGTGTGTTGGCAAGCAGGCATTCACATTTGCACCATGCTCCATCAGCAAGGATGCCATCTCCATATTACCCTTCCTCACGGCTACCAGAAGAGGGTTGAAGACATCCAGATTGGGGTCAGCACCAGCCTCTAACAGCATGGAGGCTGCTTCTACGTTGCTGCTGCGGACCGTGAAGTAGAGTGCTGTGGTGCGACGGTCCTCATACATTTTACACCAGTCAATGGACAGCTGGGTGTTGACATCAAAGCCTGCCTCAATGAGAACCTCCAAGATCCCATCTCTGTTACGCTCTGCTGCAAGGTGGAGTGGACTAATACCACAGCGTCTCACAACTGCTCTGTTGGTGCGTGGAAGCAGTAACAACACAACTCTGTCCAGACAGTGAAAAGAAGTTGACGTCAAACTCACCATTTATCATCATCAGGAAAATGCAGTTGTAGTTGTACATACACAAATATGACCTCCATGGAGTTCAAATACACAACATATTACAGAAACACACTGCAAATATAGCAGTGTTGTGGCAATTGATGTGGTCCAAGTAATCAAAGCATTGATACTTTTGGATGGACTTGTGATTTGCAGCTTCTATGACTCTTGTTACCATGCTGGTTCAGCATAACAGACCCTAGGAATCAGTTCAATACGGAACACATCTTTTTCCTTTCAAATTCGGGACAATTCTGTATTTTACGAAACTGTTGGCAACCCTAAGTGAAAAGTCAAAGAGAGTCCTTGTGTAGCTGAAATTAGGGCAAGACTGCTTCAATAGAGCTGGTTGTTAATACTTTTCTCCATAATGCAGTGTTTTGTTAAATGGTTCAAATAAGCTTTCATTTGACACCAAGATTATGATTCTACTCAAAGAGGTTCTTGTGTAATAAGAGTTTTATTGTCAGTATGCATTTTGGGGAAAAGGGTCCTTTTGCTTTTGCTGAGGGGTGTTTTGTTAGCCTGGAAATATCTAGACTTATTCACAAAGTGAACAGTACTCTCCCAGGCCAGCTGTCATGCCCCTCTCTCAAGAAATAATTTCTTTGCTTTTTATGTCAGTGATTCAGAGTATCATGCTCTAGCACAGCTTGGCTGGGTAGCCTATCAGTTAAAAATAAAACAAAACTATATAATCAAATGAAAATTTGTTTGTTATTTGACTACCTGTAGCATACTCTTTTGAAGAAGCTCAGAGCAGGGTGTCCGCGCGGTAGTAAAAGGTAGTAAATATAATCTAACAAAATTAAGGCCCTTGAAAGGTAGTAAAAGGTAATAAATGCAATTTGACTTGGTAGTACATTTTTCATCACCACCTCAATATATAATGAGTTTACATTTTTTGCGTCATGTTTTAACTTCATCTTACCTAATTAAAAAAATATATACGTGCTAACAGGACCTGAGTCAGTCGGAGTTGATAGCAATGACGTAAAAGTAAACTGTGTAGAGTTCCGTGGTTGACAGCCTATCAGCGACACCAACAACATTTTCGCCTCAGTTGACAGGGATGCAAACAACGCGCTTTTCGGTGCCTCCTTCACGTTCCTTTGGGCGACTTATATGAATCGTACAGATCCGAAGAGTTTTTTCGGGTGGGGGATGCAGGGATGCTTTTTGGCGACTCTCGTTTTTTTCACGTCATCTAGGCCCTACCGCAGGCTACCAGAGGAACCAGAGCAGCGTGTTTATCATATGGGCCTGCTGGTCAAATGCCCAGTGCTTCTGTCACTCATCTGATAATATTTGTAGCAAAGGAGCGGTAGATGTAGGCTAGCCTATCACTCTGATAGCAGCTAAGAAAATATAGGCTACACTCTCTCAGTTCGCACTAGGCTACTTCAGCTGGAAGTTTTAACAACTGTGGACTTGACTAGTGTGTAAGCTTTCGTTCAGCTGTCAGTGGCGCTGCCATCTGACTGTGATCATCCGTGCAATAATGTAATTATTCCACCTAGCCCATCAGTAACAAAGTTCAAACTAGTCACTGACATAGTAATCGACAACATTTTTTTAAATGTAATCTAGACCTACTGTAGTATCTAATGTTACGTGGGAATTGCAAGAAAACGAGTGAAAACAATTCACTTTTAATCACGCAAGTGCATGTGTCATTTATTGTCGATCAACAAAAACAGCATGGAGTTAAAACGTAATTTAAAGTCCCAGACATTTAAACACAACTGAGTGAAATGCTTTGAATAGCCTACAAAACACTGCATTTAGATAACAACTGCGTGAAGAACCAATAAACTAGTTAATGGTGAATTAAGTTTATGGCATTCACATTTAAAGCATTCAATAGCCTATGAAAACTTGATCAGTCAGTTAAATTGTTCTCATAAAAGGAACAGCAGGCCTACAAAATATTCCAAATATGCTAGTTTTATTGCAGTGACAGAAAACGTATACTGCAACATACGAGTTTAAACCATGTTAAATTTGAAAGCATCTAGCTAGTGACAGGTGGTGTTGGGGGGGGGGGGAAGAGAACAAACTCTGTAACCTACCTGATTCCACAGTCATTGTTCATTATTTGGCCTATAATTTAGCCTATAGTATTGGCATTTGAATCCATGAAAATTAACCAAAATCTATAATTTCCTATCGACAACAGACCCCAGCAACGCATCGAATCGTATTGCTACACATTTTGAAGTATTGAAAAGAATCAAATTGTTGGCTTAAAGAATCGATATTGTACCGAATTGTGTAAACTTGATTTACACTCCTAAATGTCATCCTTATAATTACTGTTGTTTTGGGAAGTATTTATCATGCAAGCATCGTGCAACCATACTGAGTAATGCAATGAAATCATAGTTTTCAATTTTGCATTAGTAAAGCAGTCCACTGATGTGCATGTTTTCACGGACTGCTTTAGTGTCAAATGTGCAACAACAATACCATACCAATAATAATGGTTTTATATATCCATATAAATAGATTTCTGGGCCTATCCTTAGACTGGAGGGGTTTTTTTTTTTGGGGGGGGGGGTAGTCGGTGGTGTTTGTTCTTCATTTTTGACATGTTTGGTTTTTAAGTGTCATTTGTTTTTAAGAAGTGCCAAGGTTAAGGTTATTATTCACCTTATTAGGGCTAAGGACAACTGAAACTCAACTCAACACTACAAAAAAGCATTGTTGTTGACAATGACAATACTTAATGATCACAATTAGAAATTGTTAGTGTACCTAATATTGATTTATACCTTATAGCAAGTAGTAGGCTAAGTGGCGCTTTGCATCCCCCCCCCCCCCCCCCCAAAAAAAAGGGCTGCTGCTTGATGTCGTGTTGGTAGTAAAAAATATTGTGGAGGTAGTAAAAAAGGTAGTAAAAAGTAGTAAATTCAACTCTATGATTCCTGCATATACCCTGAAGAGCATGCTCACATGTTTTGCACAAAGAATATCAGCTTCTACTTTCTAACAGAGAGTTCCTTTTTTTAATCGCAACACTTAAAAACTCTTTGGCAACACTTTACTTGACAGTATCAACATAAGAGTGACACTGTCATGACACATGAATCCTAACCCTACAAATTCTTAATTACATCTAAAGACTACTCACCCCAAATGTCCATTCTTTGATGCAACATGAAGAGGAGTTAATCCTGCTTTCGTTGTTTTGTTCAAATCTGCTCTCTTGGACAGAAGTAGCTTAACCACTTCTTCATGACCATTCTTGGATGCTTCATACAAAGCTGATGCTCCATCGTTAACTTGAGTGTCAATATTTCCTCCTACAGGGTATGTGAATAAGAGTTGGTACATGAACTGGAAGTATCTGGATCATGAGGAATGCGTTGGAATCAGTTGGAATGTGTGCATCAAGCCAAGACATGGTGAAGACATTTGAGAAAATATAGCCAGATGTGTGCACACATGAGAAGCCATTTGTAGAGATGGTGGCAGCCAACCTGGATGCCAACTTGCTAAGCTAACCCTCCAAACCCTGCCCCTCTGGCATATACTGGCATATACCTCTAAGACCCTGTACAACATAGCATGTTAAACTCACCATGTCGAATCAGGAAGTTCAAAGCTTCTGTGGCTCCTGCCTGGGCAGCTGTGAACAGTGGCTCAATACCGTAAATATTTTTGGCCCACATCTTTGCTCCAGCTTCCACCAGTAGCTTACACATGCTGACATTTTTGGTTCCCACTGCTTCGTGTAAAGGTGTCCATCCCTCAAGATTGCTCCGAGTGGCATTGCCTCCGGCTTTCAGAAGAAGATCCACCATCTCTATATTTGCCTTCTCACAAGCTGGAACACACAATGGCAGTTTTGTCTTAAGAAAATACATGGTTCATTTTTTTTTCCATTCTTGGTGTTTCCTGTTAGTGTTTTAGATGAAACAGACACAATTTTATTCTTGACCAAATACTTCAATGTATTTTTATACCTTTCATTACAGCTGTCTCTCCTGATGTGTTGGCTATGTTAGGATCTCCTCCAGCTGCAAGAAGACACTGGGCACATGAAAGGTGTTTACGACCAACAGCCAATATCAGAGGGGTTTGGTTCCTGTGGCTTCGTGTGTTGACTAGCTGAGGAAAAGCTATAAATAAAAAATAGAAATTAATTATTACTTATGTCACTATGGTAAAAGAGAACAGAGACTACTGTACAAACATAATTTACTGCACTATAACAAAAGATTTCACTCGTGTTCATAAAGTCGTATGTAAGTCATACCTTTTAGTAACACCTTCAAACACTCCAAAGCACCACAGTATGCAGCTTCATGCAAATGTATCCAACCATCCTTATTTGTTTTGCTCAGACTCAAAGCAGGCTCTGTCCCTAGAATTTCACTCAGTGTTTTGGCATCATTCTTCCAGATAGCTGAATTTAACTTGGATACTGGATCACTGCAATAGAGTTATTACAGTTAGCATAAAAGTCTGTTGTCATGTCTAAGTATCTAACTGGGTAACTAGTGTGTAATTACTAGTTAGTGCATTGTGCCTAGTGCATTAAGTGGATATGATTTGGTTATTCAAGAATTTAAGAATTCACACATTTTGTGGATTGTACGGAGCCCAGGAGGTGTCATTGCAAGATATTTTGTATATTGAGAGAATGTGCGCTCTCAATTTAGTAAATTGTGCTCTCAATTTAGTAAATCATGCGCACGATTTAGTAAAACGTGCACGCGATTTAGTAAAACGTGCACATGATTTAGTCAATTGTGCGCACGTTTTACTAAATTGTGTGCACGTTTTACTATATTGTGCACTCAATTTACAACAATTAAAATGAGAGCACAATTTAGTCAAATGAGCGCACTACTGTATTTAGTAAAACGTGCGCACAATTTACTAAATCGTGCGCACGTTTTATTAAATCGTGAGCACAATTTACTAAATTGAGAGCACAATTTAGTAAAATGATTGCACAATTTAGTAAAATGTGTGCACGATTTGTAAAATTGTAAAATGTGACCTTGCATTTGAGGTCTGTGTAGTTTCACATACATGGATTAGGCATGATCCTATAGTAAATAATGTTTTGTCAGTGGAGATCTTCATTGAAGTTTTCTAAAAGTCTAACACAAAGCTTAAAGGCAGTTCACACCGATAACTACGATAATGGCAAAAGCGAGCTAGCTAGCTAATATGAATGACAACATCCACACATAAACCGATACTGGCACGAAGAACTATCGTCGGGGATCACTTTCACAATGATTTTGAGTCAACAGGAGAGACTTTACTTATTGTTGGTCAGTTTGGACGCTCATATCATTAGCAGTTATCTTTATAGTGGCTGTTCCTGTTGTGGCTGTGAATGGCCTTTTAATCAGTGTAGGCGAAACTGGCCCGAAGACAAATCCTTACTCCAAAGTTGTCACTGTAACCTCCAAAGATCCATTTCTTCTTTTCCAGGCCCGCATCATCTCCCTGTCTCCAGCATAGGAATGCTCACTTCTCTTCTTATCTTTTTGGCCTTCACTGTAATCAGACAGAAACAGGAGATCAAAAATATCTCATGTGTGCTCTTACGGAGTAATTCCACCGAAGGTCACAAGAGTGTAATGTCACTCTGTTCTGTGGGAATACACCCGTCACTGCCTCTGGTGTACAATACCATACATCTACTGAAATCTATAAGACAATTTCATTTCTCATATTGTCGTTGATGAATATAGATTATTGGTGAATCTCAAAAATATTTTCTGCTGTGTATACAGCACAACTGTAAAATGTCAAATCACCTGCAGGGATTAACAGTCTGAGTGCCCATTGCGGCCCGTCTCCTGGATGCATATTCTCTGCGGGCCTCACGAAATGCTGACATGCCATCATACTCTGCCTCTGACTGAATTTGTGCAGGTGAACTTGCAGACTGATGAGCAGGTTGAGCAGATTGTGAAGATCCGCCATGGGTATCTGTAAGGCTTCGTTCAATGGCCAGATGAATCAACTCTTCCTCAGATAAGTGACCATAAACACTATAGTCTTCAAAAGGTAGGTCAGTGGCCATTTGCCTGCTGGCACCAGCAACCGCCATGGGACTGCACAAGGAAAAAATATTTTCAACTCCCACTTTGTTCAGAAAATTCAACTCCCAGTTTGTTCAGTATTCAAGGATTAGCAATCGTGCAAAAGACTTTAACCCACTAACATGAGACTTTGACATGAGAATATTATATATTTTATATATATTATAATATTATTATATAATATTATATATAAGTTATATATAATCTCTATTGATACTCGCTGTACATAACCCTCTATACTCCTTATCTGTCACTGTAGACATGTCATCTGGAAAACCTGCATTATCTAACTATACACTGTTGTACATAATTAATCTCTATTGTCTCAGGGGTTTTCAAACTTTTTTTGTGTGTGGACCACTATCTGTAATCAAGAATTTTCACGGACCACCTCAAAATACACATAATGAAATATGTCTATACACAGTCCTACCTGAATTAATCCACACCTCTTAATAGAACTAGCACTAAAATTATAACTGGTCATTGCATCAGTACAACAGGCTTGTTAAAAGAAAGTTTATAGCACATGACGGCTGCCACATATTTAACTTATTTATTTACTCAAGCTCCGAGGGCATAATCAGGTTAATTTGAACTATAGGCTTATTTCCAGAGCAATGGAGTATTAAATCTATACAGTAATAAGAACACTTGGATATAGTCCTCAAAAAGTAGGCTATGTGAGTTTGTCTACATAACAGCACATCCACAAAACATTTCAGAAACGTGAGATCAAGAAACTAACTAGAAATTAAAATAATAATAGGCCTTATTCATTCCATTTATAATTTAAAACAGTTTGTTTCATATAAACTGCCTAAAGGTTATGTGTGTGATATGATCATGAGACCATTCTTTACCATTTTTTTATGGGAATTATTTCCTGGTAAAATCAGGGTTAAAACATACCCAACATACTTACAGCCAGGCTTGGAATTTCACCATTCTGGGGGCAAGGCCACTTGGCCTTCAGTTGGGCATATTTGGTGGGGGGCACAAAGGCCACATGTCAGGGCACCAAGGCCAAAGTTAACTATACAGTAGTAGGCTATAAAAATGATCAAAGTTGTATTTAGCCTATTCACTGCAGTAGACCTGCATCACTGTATGAAACATTACAAAAACATGAAACATGACATATTACAACTGTAAATCATCTGATCATGTAATATTTACAGATATCTAGGCTATATATAACATTTATTTTATATTTGGCCTGTTATGAAATCATGTATTGAACAATTTAAGCACAGCTCAGCTTTAAGAGATTCAAATAGCCTAGATGCATGCATTTTGTGATCAAATGCTTTCACAAACTCTTAGTCAGCTGTCCTATGATTTACCAAAATCTAGGCGATATTTGTAACATTTATTTTGTATTTGGCCCGTTATGAAATCATGTGGAACAATTTAAACACATTGTAAAACGCAAAGCCCAAATTTGGAGACATCCATGCATGTCGAAATTTACTGCAAATTCAAAACTAGATTACTCTGGAACGGCTAACTGTACAGGGGACTGCTTTACACTTTTGTGTTCGGTAAGGTCTGCTGTTTATTCCGATATATGGTTTGTTATGTGTTAAAAGAAGGGTTCGTGAAGTATTCCACCGAGATGAATGGGTAGGGAGATCATGGGACGCAAAACCTTCAGTAGAATGTATGATTAAATTGAATTATATTTAGGCCTACTTTTCTCGCGAACCGTTCAACACAGCAATTATCGGCTAACATCGTTTAAAAGCTGAGTAAAGGCTCTTTCATGTGATACTTGTGATGTCTGTGTGATGTATGGCTACTTCGCGAGTAGTTCAACTGAGAAGAATGGGTTCATTTGGACGCACTTTCTTGCGCTGTCACTTTCTCCACAGCGTAAAAGACTAAATTAATTTGCACTGTGAATGCTAAGATTATTTTGACAGGCCACAGGCTAACTAAAAATCGCTATTAGTAGGACGCAAAGCAGAATATTGAAAGAATGGGGCACCAAGGCCACCGTGGCCTGTAAACCTCTGATTTTCAAACGGGCTTCACGGCCAATGCAAGGGGCTACGACGGCCATGGCCGTCGTGGCCGCCGTGAAATTCCTACCCTGCTTACAGCACACTGCCCCCCCCCCCCCCCCCCCAAAATACACAGCACATTGTCTCATGACATATTGCACACTGCCCTCTCCCCACATACACAGCACACTATCCCATCTCCCCTGTCATCCCCCCAACACACACACCAAGACCCCTGGCAGTTGGGTTAGCCCCTTGAGCCGTGGATCTGCCCAAGGTTTCTTCCTTGGTAAGGGAGTTTTTCCTTGCCCCTGTTGCTCTTGGGTGCTCCTTGTTGGTGCCCCCCCAATCCCAATCCTCCCCCACCTTTCTTATGCAGCCTTTTTACTCCCCCCCCCCCCCCCCTCATAAATGCACAAATAGGCTGACACCAGACATAATTTCACTGCATTTCTTACATCCAGTAACTACAGTATATGCATGTGACAATAAACTTCCTTGTATCCTTGTAAAAAACGATGATTTTATATTTTATTTTGCTTTTCCACGGACCACTAGTGGTCCGCGGACCACAGTTTGGGAATCAGAATCAGCTTTATTGGCCAGGTTTGTGTAAACAAACAAGGACTTTGTCTCCAGTTAATCTAATGTCCACTTAACATATAAGAATAAAAAGAAAACCCATAAAAAGAGTAAAAGAATAAAAACAGAACAGTATGAATAGAATGAAGGGCAGTAGAATATGGCTATGTTTAATACAGTATATACATTTGCAAATAAATAAATAGACACTATGGGTGGTATAGGGTAATCCAATGTCCCTGTCAAGCTTGCCAAGTCGTTGATACCTCAGCAGACACAGGCAAGATGCAATATACAGTTGAAAAGAGGGTGGGAATAGTGCAATATGTATAGACTGATATTAAATATAAATAGTGCAATGATAATGTATTAATAATAATACTGTAACTGTAAGGTTGAAGTCACCTTAGGTAGATGAGCAGAACAGTGTTGACTGACTTTGTTCAGTGTGAGGGTGGGGGCTGTTTCTGAGTGTTCAACAGAGTGACTGGTTGGGGGAAGAAGCTGTCTTTGTGTCGGCTGGTTTTGGCAAACAGTGCACTGTATCGTCTACCAGAGGGAAGGAGGTTGAACAGTTTGTGACCAGGATGTGAGGGATCATAGAGATTTTTACTACATAACTGCACAGAATACTGTACTCAACCAACACTTTGGTATTTTTAATACTTCTTTGCACCTCTGGTTTGATGTCAACTGCATTTCATTGGCTCTATCTGTACTCTGCTAAATGACAATAAAGTTGAATCTAATCTAATCTAATCTTGAAAGAGTATAACTAACCTTTATGTCAGCCCCCTCCCCTCTGATGTTGTCTTTGTCACTCCAAAGTATGGTGACAAAGACAACATGCATATCCAGGAAACTCTAAATGCTTGATTTCATCAAGATGAATTTATGATTAGTAGTTTGTGAGCAAAATGCCCCCCCCCCGCCAACCCCTGCATAAACTCAAGTCAACCCTACCCTTGTGGTCATGCAACACAGCTGTTAAAAAAATCAACCTGAATTTGTTCTCAATCTTAGCAGTGCATATTTGTGAGCCCTACCTCCACCATTGTGGTCATATAAATACCACAGTAGAGAGACAGTGACCAACTGATTTTCCATGACAGTTACATGAGGGTCAAGTTAACATTGTATCGCCAACTAGGCGGGGCTAAAATAGACTACCAATAAGAGTGAAGGCCGCGTGATACATGCTGCAGAAACAAATCACTTGGCCTACTTTTCCAGGTCTGTAACCACAAATGTCCATACTTTTGGACGGTCTGGAAAAGAGTATTTCATAATTCCATATTTTCCAGTCCTGCACAAGCACCTTGTGGAATACCTGACTATTTGCACTTTAATCAAGCCTTCATATGAACTAAATGATCAAATGCAGAAAAAGATTGTGAACTTGAGCATATGTCTGACTTTGTAACCAAGCTCCATTCACCTTCTTATGCTGGTAATTATGTAAAAAAGCACTGCTGTGCAGTAGCTAGTCTATGTTTTCAAACAACTACAGAAAAAAGTTTATAATATTTTTTTATGAAATTGCTTAAGTTGTACCAGTGATGATTTTTCAAAATATGTTAATTTCTGAAGCCATTTCTTATTTAAAGCTAAAAATCCAAACAATTAGACAGCAGACTCACCCAACCGGCGATATCTTCTTCTGCAAAATATTTTTGAAAATGTTATGATCCTCGTTAAGCCTGCTGGACTACTGTGGGTATATATGCCACTCTGGCCTTTAAGAATGGGGTACGAGGGGGCACTTGCTTTTAGGTTTAGATTCATGACCTTGTTTTGCTATACTAGCAGCTGCGACCATCTGGCCTACTTACACCCTCTTGACACACTTGGCACTAACATGCAGATCTTTTTGATCTGTAGACATTACACAGCAAAGAAAGGAGTATAGCAACTCTAGTGGCTACATGGCTACAAATTAAACAGCAGATTTAGATTTAAGTGACCACATTTTTAGGTAACTCAAGCCATATTATATTATACGTATCATATGTTGAAATTCTAGATGGCAGCACATGAACATGCACATCAACATACCACCAGGGCAACCCCACCCACTTTATTGTAAAACTACACTATGTTAATGACAGCAAGTAAGGCATGTTTTTTTCCATAAAATATTATCTTTTTCTGCTTGATGACATGCTTATAACTGTCCATATAGAAAAAAAAAGAAACTAGAGCAAAGAGCCATTGGGTCTGTTGCAACTGCTGTATTAGACACTCCTGTGATCCTGTGATGAGTGTTTTTCCCAGAACACATTGTCCATTGCAGACAAGACCATTTGACCTACTGTACTTCTGAAATACTGACACACTTCGCACTAACATGCATTTTTTTCAACATTACACAGCAAAGAAAGGGGAACGGGTGTTTAGCCACCGTAGTGGATATAGCACAACTGACAAATTAAACAACAAAGTAAATGACAGCAATTTCAGTCATCTTGCACCATGATAACAGATGGTAGATTCTAGATGGTAGTACATGAATATTCATGTCATCATACCATCAGGGCAATGTCATCATATCCTATCCTCTTCATTGTAAAGCTTATATGTTCATGGTAGCAGTAAAGGCCTATATAACCAAACTAGAGCAAAGAGTCTTTGGAAGATCTGCACTATCGTCCCGGCAGTGTCTAAAAATCAAGAAGTGCATGAGAAGCGAGAACCTAATCGCTGGTTATGCCGGCTAGCTATAAGATGGCTAGTGTTTCCCACAGAATTGAGTTCTATTTGTGATGGTAGGTGATGCATTAACTTGAATGCAACATATTTACAGTGTGGTTATGATGCCACCAACAATTGTTAATGTTTTCTTTAAAGATGCATGCCTTTATTGCTGTTTTCTGTTTTTTTTTTTAGTTTTACTGCAGTCAATGTCTTGCACAGATGCGATAGCAACATCTAAATGTCTAGCTTCCCCAGCCACAGCCTCAGTTCAGCCCAGGTGACATGAATGGCGAGGCATCGTTGCTCACATATCTATGGTTGCTCATATAGCCATCATCATAAAGCCCATGCCATGTCATCATAACATGGCGATACAATTATCATTTCATTATCATCATTGTCGTCTTAACCCATGTTTACTAGAGACAGGCAATGTTATGCAAACATACAATAGCCAAATGCAAACAGGCTACACATAAGCAAATAACTTGATTTGTAGGCTTCCTCTGGCTATTCCACTCCTATGCAAGATAGCAGTGGTCTAAAATTGCTGTTTATAAGCAACACATTAGGCTATTACAATGTATTCTATGATAAAGGGGTGGGGTGGGGGTGTATACGCATAACCGGCACCTATTTATTTGAACTGCATATTTTATAGAAGGAATTAGCAATAAAGATAATAAATTGCCTCCACAATTCTCATGGTGTTGGTGTGAATGGGAAATCCAGTATCACCAGGAAAACAACTCATTCGATAGAAAAGGCATTGCTGACCACAGGAATCACCTGTATGCTAAATTTGAGTGTTCCTTTCATTTGATTTCATCTGGTGAATGTTTCACTTTCTAAATTTTATGTCTCACATAGAACAACAACAAATTATATTTAACACAAGATTTAATCGTGACATGAAGCATGTAACAGCATGGAGTATACTGTAGGGTCTTGTACAGTGCTGTGGTGTAGTTCCCATTTCAAAACCTAACTGAAATGCATGCAAATGAATGCAAAATCAGATGGCCAGAATTTTGCCGCTTGAGTAGTTTTGCACCTTCCATCAAAGGAGTCAAAGAAGTTGTCTTCAACCTCTACAAACTGTATGAACGGCTTTTCCAGGGAGTTTACCTAAAGCTACGTACAGTAGGTACAAATACCTGCTGTCACTGTGGGGCTCGGCACCTGGGCTTCTTTATAGCATCTTTGAGAAGCTGTTCAACTGGAACTATCAAATTCTGAGGTGTCAGAGGTGTCTTCTTGAGTTTTGCTCTTTCCCTCCATAAAGTTTGGCCTTCTAAGCCAAATGCTGGTCTGATGTCACAGCTGTGGTGCAAAGCACCTGTGCTGCTTAAAGGAAAATTTCGGCATTTAGCACTTTGAGTCCCTTTTCTGGTTTGTTTTGGATGAACTAGAGTGGTGGACACCGAAATTTTGACGATTGGTCCTGTCTCGACTTTTCTGACTCGTTTTGAATCGCCTTTGACTAGTCAGAGTGGCTGCCTTGGCATGCTGAAACATGTCCTAAAACAACCCTTAACGTTGATTTTAAAAACTGTGCAACTCACCGAGTTGCCTTGCATAGCGCCACCAATTGGCAAGAGAAGGAATGTGTTTTTTCCACTTCTGTTGGATATCACAATCAGATGCATCAGATTAATCAGATTAGGTGTATATGACATTCAAACATCCCATATGCCTGTCTGGCATAGCGCCACCAGCTGGCCAAAGTCAGAATAGTTTTTGGAATTTATTAACAAAATATTAATTAAATATAATTATTTTGATGATATTCACATGTGTAATTTCCATGCCTAACATAGCACCACCATCTGGCCAACCAAAAAGTGTATCAGAAATGTTCTTTGCTTAAAATGAATGGTTTGAAATTTCTCAGGTTAATATATATTATGATTATGATGGCACCCAATGGGTCTGCCTTGCATTGCGCCCCCACCTGGCCAAGCGAGTACATGTGCCAGAAAATAAAATGCAAAAACAAATAGCACACGCATCAAATATGTACATTTCACAAATGCCCATGTCGGTGCTTTGTTGGATTCCAAAATGTCACGGGTTGCCCGCAGGTGCTCAGGCCCGCCATTGCCGCTTGCGGCTATATTTATTATTATTATTATTATTATTATTAATATAGTAATAGTAGCAGTACTTCACCTATGCTTCGCCCGAATATAGTCCCAAATCAATACCTGCCTAGGAGATCACCTCGTCTTAATCTGCATTGCCATTTGTACTCGTTGTGAAGACGGGAGCCAAAAGAAGTACGTTTTTTTTTGTTGGCTCACTTTTATTCATGACGTATATCTGGCTACAAAGGATTCCATTCACTATAAAACGGTGGCTTGTTCCAAAATAATTCTGTGTATTTACCAATATTAGACAATTAAAGAAACGGTTCATACAGAAAATAAAAGGCTTTTGGGATCTCAAACTTTCAAGACGTGAACTGACTCATGGCCCTTTCATCTACGTTGATGACAGTTTTGACTATTAGAGTGCAAGTTTCACAGCAAAGCGAAAGTGATAAATTGAAGGTAGCCTAGCCTACATCAAGGTGGGGACTCTGTTCTCTGTTGAAGTAAAGGATAATATATTGTTCGCCGGTCATTATCGAAAAATAAGTCCAGACAGGGCGAACAGGACATTGACGCGCAGCGAAGCATGACCGGGCAATAGTTTAAGGGAAAGAAAGGGGAAAATACAGTACATAAAATAGAATAGTTAAAATACATAAATCAGAGAACATAGCAACTTCCTATTACTGGAACACAGCTCCTGTAACAACAAGTTAACCTTCTGCTTCATCATCACACCTCCAGTTAGGCTGTTGCACTTAACTTAGCCATAGACTGCTAACCCAAAAATCCTTGGCCATTAGAGAGGCCATTCGACAGGTTATTAGTACTTTTGCAAACCGTTGTCCGCTTTTGATTATCTATCGGCACACAACCAGCAATCCCTTTTATTAAATTCACAGATTTTAGTCATCTCTGAACTTCAACTACAGTAGTAGTTAGCTATAAATGTAAATACTGTGGAGCGGAAGACAGATTCTGGCTTCCGCTCTGAGGCAACAATCAAACAAGATCAGAGTTCGGGAAAGATGTAGATAATCAAGCTTTTGTTGGTTAGATTATTGACTGACAGTCAGTGCTTAAGTTAAGAGACACACACATAAACACTCAATCAAAGATTCTCAGATTCTCCGTTGTCGTAGAATAGGTACTTGATGAGTCGGCCAGGCAGAGGAAGGCTTGTCATTCTCCTCAGCCTCTGACATCCCACCAGCTGGCGGATCCTCAGTCGGCACAGATGCATCAGGAAGAAGGATGGCTCTGAATGTTTTAAGGACATTTTAAGATCACCTGGCCTCATTCACCAATATCTTTCTAAGAATGTTCTTAAATTTGCTCTTAAGAAGGTCCTAAGAAAACTCTTAAGCATATTCACAAAGGTGCTCTGGGATTCAGCATAAGAACAAAGCTGCGACCAATTCTGAGGTTTAAGAACACCACTGCAAAATGAAAGTAAATTGACACACACATGATCATTGCAACACACAATAGAAGTCAAACTCCAGTAGAACTGACTTGATATCCAATCCGAGTATGCAACATGTACAGCATTTCAAATGCTGTATGGAACAAGCTTTGCGAAACCCAGACACCTTTAGCAGTCACTTTTAGCAGTCACTTTTACATTATATTTTATTGAGCGACACTTGTCGCCTGGACTATAAATTGGCTTTTAATATGGTGTAGTTAATCTCAAATGTATGAAACGGTAAAGTATCTGGAAGGTAACTCATTGTACTCACTTGATTTTTCTTTGATGTACACCCACTCCTTGCTGCTCTCAAGAAGTTCTGTGATTCTAGAACACAGTTTCACAGGACCAGTGTAATCAAGGAGACGGTCAAGTATAGGTCCTGCCCAATAGGTGTAAAGGGGATCTGCTATAATCTCACAGAACTGTACAGAAAGGATAAAACATCAGTTAGGAAGAACTAAAATCCACTTATTCACCCAAATACAATAAACCACTAAAGATATACGCTCACTGCCACTCACAGGTACACCTGTTAAACTGCTCATTAGCACAAATATCTAATTAGCCAATCACATGGCTGCAACTCAATGTATTTAGGCATGTGCTGAAGCCACTTTGAACCTGGCGTAGTTATTGGTACCAGGCAGGCTGGTCTGAGTATTTCAGAAACTCCTGATCTATGTATATATATAAGGGATAATGTATTGTCCGCCGGTATTTATCAGAAAATAAGTCCCGACAGGGAGAACAGAACCCCGACGCGCAGCGGAGGTATGGTACTCATGAGTTGTAGCATCCTATTGCGTGCAGAGGGAATTTGAAAGACAACCGTTTATCCCACCCCTCGGATTGAGCACTGCGAATGGTGAGTTCCCAGACCCTACATCTTGATGTGGGTCTGGGTTGCGAGCACCAGTCGTCATAAATCTGGGAGTGGTCATTCTTCAGCACAGTGTTGACGTCAAAGCCCGCATTGATGAGAATCTCCAAGATATATTGTATAGTCAGATTTGAAAATAACGTGGCAAAAAACTATTGAAGCCTAATTTTTCCTTCTGTTTTTCCTCCCGTAACAAAGGTCTCCAAATCAGTGATTTACACCTATCTGCTCCGCCGTTTACCATACACAAAAACTGGTATTGTGTTTTCTGAATCCTTACATTCAGACATTCAAATGACCCAATATGACATCTCTGCATTGTTAGCCTTCTGGTTGGTAGCTCATGATAATCTTGTTTGTTAAAACCATCTCTTAATGTGATAAAAAAAAAAGTAAAAATTATTTTTAGTTAGTGTATTCATATAATATGTAATTTGCCACCGCTGTAAAGTGCAGGAAAAGCTTAAAAATTAACCTTGAAAGTGCTTAAAAAGTGCTTGAATTTGATCTCTGAATAGGTGTACGAACCCTGAGAAGGCAAAACGCAGTACTAAGGTGTAACTAATAAAGTGTATATAGTTTATAGTATATAAGTATATATACTCTTTTGATTGTGTGAGGGAAATTTGGTCTCTGCATTTATCCCAATCCGTGAATTAGTGAAACACACTCAGCACACAGTGATCGCGCAGTGAGCTGCCTGCATCAACAGCGGCGCTCGGGGAGGGGTTAGGTGCCTTGCTCAAGGGCACTTCAGCCGTTCCTACAGGTCGGGGTTCGAACCGGCAACCCTCCGGTTACAAGTCCGAAGCGCTAACCAGTAGGCCACGACTGCCCACTAAGTGGACAGTGAGTGTACAGTGCTCACCACAATTATTGACTCGCCTGGTATGAGTAAAAAGGGTCATAAAAATCATCTTTTTCATCTTGTCTTTTATGACATTTAATTACAGATGCAAGTGCATGAAGTTTGCTAAATGCTACTGGTATTTTGCTTGTAATCATACTCTAAAGAACTTACTGTAGCTTTTTGCCAATGCTCAAGGTGGTTTGGCCTGCAGAGGATGATTATACTAAAACGAATGTTGCTGCTGTTAACTATGATGTTGTAGGACTGTTCTTTTTTTAAGTTAAATGGTGTTGTGAACTCTTTGGACCGGGACATGAAAAAGTCTTGCCACATTTGACTCCGCCAACCAAGAATGAGTCAGCGTTTGATCTTACAGGAAGACATTCAGCATGTTTTCATGCCGGGAAAAAAACGTTTTGAATCAGTTTATTGCCCAAATTTCGTTTATGTCAATATTCCGTTTAACCTGTTTACAAGAAAGTAGAATGTCACATTTTGAGCATATACCTGTTTACATAGCAATCAACATTATTCCGAATAAGTCAGCGACGCATAGGCTCCCAATGTCACAACGTAAATCTCCGCTGGTGGAATTCTCTCTTTTGGCTGTACAATACAACATTTTCAGGGTCTTCCACCTGTATTTCAATTGTTCAGGCGTCGACAGCCATTTATTGGCTGCATGTAACCGTGCTGAGTGTTAGTTTACTGAACATAAAATGAAGTCATGGTTCTGTCATGGTTGCTTCACCTCACTGTGTGTTCACTGTGTGCTGAGTGTGTTTCACTAATTCACGGGATCAAAAGAGTATATATACTTATACTTCAGTTACTTCATCTAAAACCCCTGTGAAAACCTTTGGGATGAGCAAACCATGAGACTGCACAGCGAAGTGTAGAGCACACATTGTTACCTACACCAGGGTATGAATAGCATCCATTTCTAATTATACACTGTGTAGAGCAAACATTGTTACCTACACCAGGGTATGAATAGCATCCATTTCTAATTATACACTGTGTAGAGCACACATTGTTACCTACACTAGGGTATGAATAGCATCCATTTCTAATTATACACTGGTATAAATATTGATATTCGTACCGGGGTGAAAATAGCCTTTGCCAAAAAAGAAAATACTCATAACCTGTGCAACTTCGCTCTGAGGAATTTCATCAAGGTCCAGCTCATTCCTAGTAGTGAGCCGGCTCTTGATTGGAGGATGTGGGCTGCCTCCATAAACACATGAGAAACAGGCGTTAGCATCACATCCATTGTCCAGCAGGAACTTCAAAATCAGTGTGTGCTTCATACAAAAGAGCAGAGCTCCAGGAAAGGTAGTGGGGAGTGTTGGCACGCAGGCATTCACATTGGCACCATACTCCACCAGCAAAGACACCATCTCTGTATTTCCCTTTCTCACGGCTACCAGAAGAGGGTTGAAAGCATCCAGATTGGGGTCAGCGCCTGCCTCCAGCATCATGGAGGCTGTGTCTATGTTGCTGTTGCGTACAGTGAAGTGGAGGGCTGAGCAGCACCAGTCGTCATAAATCTGGGAGTGGTCATTCTTCAGCACAGAGTTGACATCAAAGCCCGCATTGATGAGAATCTCCAAGATATCCTCTCTGTTATGCTCTGCTGCAAGGTGGAGTGGGCTAATGCCACTCTCTAGCATGATCACTTTGTCCGTATGTGGCATCAATAAGGACACGATTCTGCCCAAAGACAGAATGAAAGTTAAAAACATGATAAACTATGCTGTATTCAGATATGCTGTATGCAGATCAGATAATTAACCATAAACTGCACTGTTGCTAATTTTCAGAAAAATTGTTTGATTTTCAAGTTCCAAATTCAACATTACCAACCTAGCATGTCCATTCTTTGAAGCAATGTGTAGAGGAGTTAGTCCTGCTTTGGTTGTTTTGTTCACATTTGCTCTTTTAGACAGAAGCAGCCTCACCACCTCTTCTTGGCCATTCTTGGATGCTTCAAATAAAGGTGTTGCTCCATCCCTAGCTTGACAGTCAGTATAGGCTCCTTAGAAATGTAAATGAGAAAAGTTGTTATAATACATTTGAAAGGCAATACTGTATTTCACTTATCTATTTGAGAAAAAGCCCGACCAATTTTATCATGGACAGCATGTGCGATCTAAATACTGGTGAAACTAACCATGTTTAATGAGGAGGTTCAATACTTCTGTGCATCCTCCTTGGGCAGCCATGAATAGTGGTTCAATGCCGTAAGTGTTCCTGGCTCTTATGTTTGCTCCAGCTGTCACTAGAAGCTTGCACATGCGAAGACTATTGTGTCGCACCGCTTCATGTAATGGTGTCATTCCTTCTGCGTTGGCATGTGAGACCTTGGCTCCAAACCTCAGAAGAAGCTCCACTATTTCCTCATTTGCATTTTCACAAGCTGGAAAGAGTGGATTTGTTCAGAGATAGATAAGTACAGATTAACAAGTCTTTCTTGGTATAGGACTGATTAGCTTCTCAATATTCCTCTCTAATATAAGGGATACTGTACCTGTGTAGAGAGGTGATTCTCCTACATTGTCGGCTGTATTGGGATCTGCTCCTGCCTCAAGAAGATACTGGACACACAACGGGTTTTTGCCGGCAGCAGCCAACACTAGAGGCGTCTGGCGCTTGTTGGTACGTTTGTCGATTAGTTTAGGAAAGGCTTTAGTTGGTATGGATATAATAGAAACAGAATTATTAATGGCAAGTCAGATAGAACAGTAGACATGGCTGTCTCTCAAACACAAGGAAAGATCCTTCAAAGCTTTTCAAGAAATGTACGTTATCGAATCTCGCCGACACACCGTTCCAATGTTAAGCATCCTTCAAATTCTACCAAGGACTTAGGGGGGAATTCTCCCATATGCGTAATGGTGCATAAGGGTGTGTCAGTAAAAAAAACAACCAACCCAAAAGGACACATGTTACCGCTGCTCATCCAGCTACACTGGCACTGGCTGACACTCAACTGTTTAAAAACAGCACTCACTGATGCACTTATTCCTATTGTACTGTACCGTTTTTAATTGTCCTAAAATTGTTGAGAGAATTGCTTTAAAAACTTAAACTGTTTACCATGTTGTTAGTCGCTTTGGTTAAAAATGCGTCAGCCAAATGTAATGTAATGTAAAAATAACGCGCAACTACGCGCATTTCTTCCCTCGGCTTAAATCTGTCATTTAAGCGTGATAGAGGGAGTTACGCGTTTTGGGAGGAGCAACCCCAAAATCTGGGCGTTTCTTATGTATACAATTCTTGTGCGCATTTTGCCATGGCTTAAGCACCTTTCCAGCTACGCATTCCGGAGGGCTGTATTAAAGGGGTGGTTCAGGATTTTGGACATAGGACCTCATTTCCAAGTAAGCAAGTGTGATATTTATCAGTGGAGACCGTTTTCAACACGTTTCATTCAGTCCTTCTAATTGCAGAGTTCGCAGGTGCTAGGCTAGCGCAAGTCAACGGTATGTGCTAGCCTGCCACTAAAAACAGTCTTACCCACTCCAAAGTACACCCGAGGCAAATAAATTATAACGCCAGACTATCGATGTAAATGTCTGTATTGATAGTGTTATTTCTAACGTTATTCTATCCTTGCATTTCAACGATCGCATTACATTTTGAGGGACTAGTTTCTTAGCAGCGGCGGAATTATACTTCTCCGGTTAGTAGTACTGCGCCGAAAAGTAAACAATAAAGCGCACTCCCTAGTAGTAGCCTTGGTAATAGCAGTCCGCCGCTGAGTTGCAAAATGACTACTAACAACTTCAGGGACCAAAGTATAACTATTGCAACGCGATGCAAGGGTAGTTGTATTTCTTACACTATTCTATCAACACAGACATTTACATCGATTGTCTGGAATTTGCCTCAGGTGTAGTTTAGAGTGGGTAAGACTGTCTTTAGTGGCAGGCTAGCACATACCGTTGACTTGCGCTAGCCTAGCACCTGCGAACTCTGCAATTAGAAGGACTGGATGAAACGTGTTGAAAACGGTCTCCACTGATAAATATCACACTTGCTTACTTGGAAATGAGGTCTTATGTCCAAAATCCTGAACCACCCCTTTAAGGTTGAGCGCCACTACGTTAAAACAGCATATTGCTCGATGTCGGCAGTAGCCTAGGCCTAGTTCTAAATACATGTAGGCTACACAGAACGTTACAAATTAACATTGCATTAATATGCTGATACATGTATAGCTTCATGTTTTCCCCCATACAGTGTCACACGGTGGCATATTTCCCGACATTTCCTTATCCATGAGGCTACATCAAAGATAATGTAGCGTAGCAAGATGGGTCGTCCTAGTTCATGTCTATGAGGGCAAAGTGGAGTTCAGTCAGAGACGGCTCTGGTTCAGTTCCCGCCTGCACAGGGGCGTGTCACTGACGTATGACTTACATTTGAACGCCTCGGTTCCACGCCAGACAAGTCGGAGTACAAAATAAACTTGGTGTACACCTTCATTAATGTTGTTTTCTCCCGACTGGAGGGTTTGGAGATCATGATACCGTGTCCGAAATGTGCATCCATTGCTCAGAAAAATAAGGCTTTGACAAATTCTGGGAAATTCTTGGATTCTGCCATAGACCTCAATGTTAAAAAGAGAGCCCGATCACTGCATAAATGTGCGGGGGCATGTACTGCTACCCTATTTGCATAAATGTCCAGGGACAGGAAATGGCCTCTCATGAAGTATCTTCGTAATCAACCATTTTTGGCTACATTGTTAAATAGTGAAAACCCTGTTAAAATTACCCACTTTGGGTATTGGAGCTTACCGACTGTGCATCTTCAGTTTTAACTTGACGTGAAGTCATAATTCCGGAGCCTACTTCGTTTGAATCTTTTCTTTTCAATTTGACTGAAGTCATCCATACATTTGCAGGTGCCAGTCTACAGCTTCGTTAGCATAGATAAATTGATATTATAAGAAGCAGCTGATATTGCAACTTTCTTTTTCAACCGTGAGTTTCTAAATTATGGATCTACACACCTCAAGCACATCTTGACTCTTTATAAACAAACCTCAAGGCAAAAGTGACATTTTGTGAAGTCAATTTTTTGTAAGGCTATGTGATGACAGACCATTTTACTGTGGGCCTTCGCTATTCAGTTCACCATGCTTACGTTTTCAAAATCAAAGACTGGTTTGTGTTCTTTCTGGATTTATATGGCATTCAGAAGGTCAATGAAAAGTCCATGTTCCACGTTTTCATATCAATAAATTAATGAGTAATAAATCACGCCTCTTTCTTAAGGCCGCCTTGATTTTGAACTTGCAACACAGAGGTGCTTATCTGAAGTGCGTAAAAAAAGCTTACGCGCGATTTACGTGCGAATGGGAGAATTCCCCTCCATAGTCCTTACTTTCACACAATTTTCAAGGATGGCTCTGTGTATCCTCAGCTTGCTTAAAAACACCCATAATCCTGTGCGCACATTTTTGCAGTCCACTGTTTGCAATTTGGGGCTATAGCGTATACCAGGTAAAGCTCTGTAGTGGTTGATCAACAAAAAATACTGTCTCCACTGCTTATTTGGATGGCTCTGTGTATCCTCAGCTTGCTTAAAAACACCCATAATCCTGTGCGCACATTTTTGCAGTCCACTGTTTGCAATTTGGGGCTATAGCATATACCAGGTAAAGCTCTGTAGTGGTTGATCAACAAAAAATACTGTCTCCACTGCTTATTTGATGTTTTTAATGCTGAAAAAGACCCTGGGTCAATTTTTGCCAGAGTTTCCGTTTTTTAGCACTTTAAGGCCCTTTTCTGGTTTGTTTTAGATGAACTAGAGTGGTGGACACCGAATTTTTGACGATTGGTCCTGTCTCGACTTTTCTGACTCGTTTTGAATCGCCTTTGACTTCTCAGGGTGGCTGGCAATGGGCATACTGTAGTAGGCTACTCAAACATGTCCTAAAACAACCCTTAACATTCGTTTTCAAAACTGTGCAACTCACTGAGTGGTTAGTGGTGTTCGTTGATTATTAAAAACAAATATATCGGCGCAATGTATGATTTCAATCCAGTTATTTGCTATAGTGGAACTATTTATTCAGACACCTCACAACCGCGTATAAACTTCCGCTCAATATTTGAACCTGAAGCATAGACAGTGGCGCAGTAATATTAACGTGCAATGAGTCTTCCAACAGAAATCAATGGGATTTTACAAAATGCCAAATAAAACACGACAGAAACTGTATTTCGCGCTACTTGTTTTGGAACATCAACGATCAATGATTTGCAGGCGTCAGGATATCAATATATGCAGGGTTGCCAACTCTCACGCATCTGGCGTGACACTCACGCATTCAGCACCAATCTCAGGCTCTCATGCACACTCAAGAAATGTCACGCCAAATCCATTCTTTTTTTTTTTGCAATCCGTTAATTTTTTGTTGATGACTAGACTAGACCACAGCATTGTTTCTAAATGACAGGATACGAGTTTAAGGCATACATATGTCTAGACAAACAGCAGGTAGATCTAATATCAGTTTACAACGTTCTTAGCGCAGTTTTCTCTGATTGTTGATTCGCTGACTGTTTAATCCGGTCCGCGACACCTTCACGGAACACGCTGCTATTTAGACATGAGGCAGACCGACATAAAGTGTGGCCGCCCATTCTTCTCTAGGAACTACTCGCGAAGTAGCCTCACAGACATCACATGAAATAACTTTTTCTCATCTTTTATAAGGTATAGCCGCTATCTGCTGCGATAAACGGTTCGCGAGAAAATTAACTTTCAAGAAATAATCATATTAGGCTGCGCTCATTTCAATTCATATAGGAGGAATATTTCACAAACTTTTCGTTCCACACATGACAAACCGTAAACCAGAATAAACAGCAGACCTTACCGAACACAAAGGTGTAATGCAATCCCCTGTAGGCTACAATAAGCCGTTCCAGGGTAATCCGGTTTTGAAATGGTAGCAAATTTCTATATGGTCTTCAATTTTGGGCTTTAAGTGTCTTAAAACTGAGCTGTGCTTAAATACCTACATATGTGTAAATATTAAAATCAGAGGATATACTGTACAGCTCATGGCTAAGAGTTTGTCGATGTAGCCATAATGATTTGTTTTCACAAAATGCTAAGCATGGATGTATTTAAGTGTCTTAAAAAAGTGTGCTTATATTGGTCAATGCATAATTTCATAACAGGCCAAATAGAAAATAAATGTTAAATGTTAAATATAGCCTATAATATTAAAATCAGATGATGTAGGATAGTATAGAGTTAGATAAAGTTGGATGGCTCCAGAACTCACACCAGTGGATTGGGTCTTAAAGGAGCCACACCACTTTTATGACACTATAGTCTGTTGACCTTTAGATTTGTTGCTACTGGGCATGAAGGGCAGGCCAATTATGAGTTCTGTCCAACATTGATGGTAGGTTTAGAAAAAAAGTCAGCACATTTTAATCATATTGCAATAATACCAATAACCGTGATCATTTTGGTCGTGATTTTTCATCAAATGTTCATATGTTCTGTATCTCTAGTGGCTGGTAGACTTTGGAATCCACCAGCCACAATGGTAGGTGGAAAAAAATATTTTAGGCTATTTCCATCCCTGATACATATGTACACTCATACACACATTCATAAGTCTCAATCTGTCCATTTCTTTCCACAAAACTCGCCAGAAGTCATCATTTAAGGGGTTATTATGACCGCCGCACAGCGAAGCGGCGGTCATATAGGTTTAGTCAGATTTTTTTTTATGACCGCCGCGCAGCGAAGCGGCGGTCATATAGGTTTAGTCAGATTTTTTTTTTTTTGATTTTTTTTTTTCGCATGCCCAAATTTCTGTCAATGATTCCCAGGACACTGAAAGACCGGGGTACACGAAACTTGGTGGGCATGTAACCCCACATGGATAGCATGGAACCATCGTTTTTCGTTTTGATCTGTAGCCCCCCCACTGGACTGGACCCCCCGAAAGGAGGGTAGGGCAGACACAGTTTTCTGTGAATATCTCGAAAACCGTAGGGTTTAGGAGGACCATTTTTTTTTTTGTATGTTGATCTCAAGGGGCCATGTCAACCCATTCCATAACCACTCATTTCATGTATAGCGCCACCTAGTTAAACACAAAAAAGTAAAAATGAGGTGTTGTAATTGAAGGTATCTGTGACCTAACAAAGTCAAAACTGTACAAAATTGGAAGTGTAGGATCATTATGACACCCTCTGTATGCACGCCAAGTTTCGTGGAATTCCGTTCATGGGGGGCCACACAATAAATTCATTTATGTTACTATACACCAACTGGCCTGTAGGTGGCCGGAGACAGTTTTCTGTGAATATCTCGATAACCGTAGGGCCTAGGAGGTCCACCTTTTTTATGTATGTTGGTCTTAAGGGGGCATGTCAACCCATCCCATTACCACTTATTTTATGTATAGCGCCACCTAGTTAAAAATGAAAAAGCAAAAAATTAGGTGTTTTCATCACAATATCTCTGGCTGACAAGGTCAAAACTGCACGAAATTAAAAGTGTAGGATCATTATGACACCCTCCGAATGCATGCCAAGTTTTGTGTACTTTCGTTCATGGGGGGCCTTACAATAAAATAATTTATGTGTACATTTAGTGACGTACACCAAGAAGGATTCCCGGGACACTGAAAGACCGGGGTACACAAAACTTGGTGGGCATGTACCCCCACATGGATAGCATGGAACATGGAACGTTTTGATCTGTAGCCCCCCCGCTGGACTGGACCCCCCGAAAGGAGGGTAGGGCAGACACAGTTCTCTGTGAATATCTTGAGAACTGTAGGGCCTAGGATGACCATTTTTTTCTGTATGTTTGCCTCCAGGGGTCATGTTAACCCATTTCATGTGCACACATGTGCACAGATACACACACACACACACATACATTCACAGTAATCATACGTATGACATATACTCACACAGTAGACATATGTACGCTTGCATGCACAGGCACATACGCAGGCACAAACACAAGCACGCACGCACACACACACACACACACACACACTCACACACACACACACACACACACACACACACACACACACACACACACACATAACATAAACATAACACAAACAATCAAGAATTTCTCAGAATTATAAACAGGCAAGATGGAGGTGGGGTTGTATAAAATGAATTTTACATGTGAAATCTATGAACTAATCATGTTTTGGTACTTGTTGTCTAGCAGATACCAGTGAGAATTGAGTGTGGATAATGCAATTTAGTGAGACAGTTAGAATCATATAGGCCTTTCAGCGTGATTTCTTTTTGTGGAAAAAATGTGCTGGACTGGGCGGCGGTCATATTTTGTACCGCTCTGCGCTAGTTTTCTACTGAGCTACTACCTTTTTCAGGTGGGCAGGGGGGCCCTTTTCATGTCTGTGCCCAGGGGCCCAGTGGCTCATAATCCTTCCATGCCACGGTGTTAAAACACTGGTCTTGTTTTCAAGTGCAATCAATAATTTAATTGTACATTTTGAAGAAACTTTTCCATTCTATTAGGTTTTTTTTTTTTTTTAAAAAAAACATAAATCAGGGATTATACTGTACATAGCAAAAAAGTCATGGGACAGACATTTTTAAAATTAGGTTTAGGGAAAAATTTAACGCACACGCACTATGACTTCACAAAATCTCACTCCAGCCAAACACCCAAAGTTGGCAACCCTGATATGGGAGACTCCCAAAACTTCGGGAGACTTGGGATGTCTAGCTAGACAGCACTTTGTCGCCAGCACAGAATGTACAACGTACCTTAATGTTGTCATGTTTAGCTGACACAAACTCAAAACAATGACTGTATAGATAAAACGTGCATCTCTCTCCTCCCTCCATTGTTGTTTACGTTTGTGTCACTGCGTGGTTTTACACGTGAGTTGTCCTCATGCTGAAAAGGTTGGCATACTGTAGCCTAGCCTACATGACGTTAATCCCCGAGACAAGAAGAAAGCAAAGAATATATCTTTTTACTAAGGAAAATGACAAAAATAGTAACGCACAGTGATTTAGATAAGTAACTTTAATCTGATTACTGGTTTGTAAATAGTAGTGCGTTAGATTACTCGTTACCGAAAAAAGTGGTCAAAATAGACTAACACTGCCAATGAGTGAGACCAGGCTTGGAATTTCACCATTCTGGTGGCAAGGCCACTTGGCCTTCAATTGGGCATATTTGGTGGAGGGCACAAAGGCCACATGTTAGGGCACCAGGGCCAAAGTTAACTATACAGTAGTAGGCTATAAAAATGATCAAAGTTGTATAGCCTATTCACTGCAGTAGATCTGCATCACTGTATGAAACATTACAAAAACATAAAACATGACATATTACATAGAACTGCAAATCATCTGATCATCTAATATTTACAGATATCGAGGCTATATTTAACATTTATTTTATATTTGGCCTGTTATGACATCATGTATTGAACAATGTAAGCACAGTTCAGCTATAAGAAACTCAAATAGCCTAGATGCATGCTTAGCATTTTGTGATCTACTTTCACAAACTCTTAGTCAGCTGTCCTCTGATTTACCGATATCTGGGCGATATTTGTAACATTTATTTTGTATGTGGCCCGTTATGAAATCATGTGGAACACATTGTAAAACTTAAAGCCCAAATTTGGAGACATCCATGCATGTCGAAATTTACTGCAAATTCAAAACTGGATTACTCTGGAACGGCTAACTGTACAGGGGACTGCTTTACACCTTTGTGTTGAATTATATTATTTACTTTTCTCGCGAACCGTTCACCACAGCAATTCGCGGCTAACATCGTTTAAAAGCTGAGAAAAAGCTCTTTCATGTGATACTTGTGATGTCTGTGTGATGAGTAGGCTACTTCGCGAGTAGTTCAACTGAGAAGAATGGGTGAATTTAGACGCACTTTCTTTCTTGCGCTTTCTCCACTGCGTAAAAGACTAAATTAATTTGCGCTGTGAATATTTTGACAGGCCATAGGCTAAATAAAAATCGCTATTAGTAGGACGCAAAAGCAGAATATTGAAAGAAGGGCACCAAGGCCACCGTGGCCTGTAAACCTCTGATTTTCAATGGGACATCACGGCCAAAGCAAGGGGCAACGACGTGGAATTCCTATCCTATTCCTATCCTGAGTGAGACCAAATTAAGTGTTCGAAATAAAACTTTAGGCTACTGTGTTCTTCTGATAACGTGAGTGGAATGGATTTAATGTGGACACGAACATAAAAAGACGCAGAGTGGCTAAATGATACAGTGCAAGTTTTGCGGTGAAAATGTTCTGCCTTTTAAAATCAGTTGTAGCCTAATCCAAATAGCAGTTAAAACCATCAATTAGACAACAGAATCAGTAGGGTACCAATTTTGCTTCATTGTACCAGGCCTACTGTATGTCAAAAGCAGGCTCGGATGAAGCTGGGAAGGATTAAACACACGGTTTCAACACCGTGGTAATCAACCGTGATAATTATGATATTTCAAAAGAAATTGTTATCATCAACATTTTTATCACGGTTTATCATTATACCAGTAATCGTTACATCCCTAGACAGGACCAATCGTCAAAATTTCGGTGTCCACCACTCTAGTTCATCCAAAACAAACCAGAAAAGGGCCTTAAAGTGCTAAAAACCGGAATTTTCCTTTAAGCTTACACTTTAATGGTTTAGTTACTGCCTGTGCAGTTATAGCAAATTAATTAAAAGTGTATAATTTCTTTTATTGATGTGGGAGTATGAAAGTGCCACATTCATTGTTTTTCAAAAAGAAGTGGGGCAGGAGGTATGAATTTCAATAGCGCACACCTGCAGCTTCCTGCACACTCAATAGTCTGTCCATTGTGTGTTTTTCCGAATGCTAGCAAGAAGCCTTGCCTTGTCTTTGAAAAATCTGATTCGGCAGGACTCTGTTCTACCAATGAAGGAGCTTTGAGGATCCTTGACTTTGAGAAACAGCCTGTATGTCACTGTTGCACATGTACTAACATATTATTTCACTCATACAGAACAAGCATCCCAGAAACTGATCATTGTATATCGCCTCAAAAATGGTCTCTTACTCGTACCTTTTATCAGCACTCTCAAACATTCCTCATAACCATTGTATGCAGCATCATGCAAATGTATCCAGCCGTTTTTGTTTGGTGTACTCAGAGTGTCAGAAGGCTGTTCCTGCAATACTTCAAGGAGTTTTGGTGCATCATTCCTCCAGATGGCTGATTTTACAGCAGACATGTCCCTGTAAGATCAAACATAAATTCTAGTACATCTCACTTTATTTTTTATTTTTTTTAAGGATAGATAGAAGGCTCATAACTATGATACGTCATATAGATATGTAACTTGTTGGGTTTAAGAGTCTGAGTGTCCTAGGACAGTGTTTCCCAAAGTCTGGGTCGCGACCCACGGGTGGGTCGCAGGAGAATTTATTTGGGTCGCCAGCCCAGCACAATTTATGTTGTGTTTTAGGTCTAACTGATACCATTTGTCATTTGATACCAGGAAAGTAAACAGTTTTCTATTAGGATGTAGTTTGTTAACTACCACAGTTACGGTTTTGTCATAAAAGCTCATGAAACTGGCGCATGAAACTGGGGGACAAACGCATCGCAGAGGGGGAGCCAGAGCATGGATATCTACCTCTCAAAATGAAACCGTTCTGTGGGGCGCCTGCCATGACCTGTACCTCGCAGTTGCAAACTGCAAGGGACATGAATCCGCCTATTTGCACGAACATTAACAGATACCAGTTCCTCAACTTTAACGATTAAAATCTAGTGACCGTGCTGTCAACTAAAGGAGACATCCAAATTCAATTTGCATGTAGATAGTTTCGATTGTAGATGCAATCTTTAAAGTTAATAGCAACCTCCTCACATTCTTATTTCTGATTTAAAATGCACAACAGTGCATTATATTAGGCTACAATTTATTTAAATTTTAAATAGACATTTTAAACACTATTTCTCTCGTTTTCTACCTCGCGAACTCCAAAGTAAAGGCGCATTCTTCCGGCTATTGCCCAAAAGTCTCTTGTTCTGATATAGCGACTATATAATATAATAGGCCTACAACAATACAATATAACGACTTGAGTTATTTGCTGTTTACATCGGAATTGACGTCCACAGTGTTATGGACCCATTTGTCTGCAACGCAACGTAGCCTACAACATTTTTTTTAGAAATACAGAAGCTTTACTATGCTGACGAATGCGCAACATGCGAGAATTTCCCCAAACTCTCGGATGCGCATTAAAACGCATCTTTTCAGTAGTCATTTCCAACTTTTCACGCTGATGGTGCTCAAAATGCAACACTACCGTGTTCAAAGCAGGATCTATCTATTTAGATCCTATAGCAATGTATGGTTGGGGGAGGCATAGAAAAGTTGGAGAACCTGTGGCCTAAAACAATGTTGGTGGTTGCAGGGTAGATTTGAAGTGAAATGGGTCGCGATGGTCTGTCATTTTTAAAAAGTGGGTCGCCAGAAAAAAAGTTTGGGAAACACTGTTTTTTTTATTTTCCACCCTGAACATGGGCAAAATGCCCCATTGACATCAATATGTTTTATATAGTCACCACACTGCCACCTGTTGTTGTATAGAGTAACCTGTGGTAGCTCTATACAAAATATATTGATGTCAATGGTGCATTTTGCCCATGTTCAGGGTGGAAAGTGAAAAAGAAAGATTTGCATAAGACAAGTCAAATTGGTGTTTTTAAAAAGAAAAGATCATGGAGAATAAATAAAAAAATATTTAAAAAAATCTTTGTATATTCCCACAAGGTGTTTAGGTGCTCTGAAAATGAGAACCACAATTATTTTGTTAGACTTCTAAGGTCTGCTGTTCAGACCCTGAAGGAATTTATTTTATGTTCATTGTTTTTTGTGAGAGTGTTTCTACTTATCTCAGTAAGGAAAATAAATCAAGAGCCTATGTTGAGTACAAATATGTCTTCTGAAGGCTTAAACAGAGCCCAGCCAAAAACTCCAATAAAATTTGTATCAACTTTGAGGGACAGCTATGACCATGCAGGATTATCCAGACCAAACGTGACGATTTTGCTACATACTATTCCTATTTATGTACCACCATGCAAAATTTGAGCCTCCTACATGGTTTAGTTCTTGCGCTGTGGGCTTGTGAACTTTGACAAAAAAAAGAGGCTGGACAAAATCGACACCCCCCTCCCCCAGTAAAACTGGCTGTATCTTGGAAAGTATTGATCTTACATTAGAGTAATTTTACAGTGTGTCTCCTGGGTAACATAGGTACACCTGGTAATTTTTTCAGAATTTTTTGAGACCTAAGTGCGTTAGACTAGGCAGGATTTTGGAAAATGTGCTTATTTAAAGTCCCGAAGGCAAATCATGTTAATTTTTGGCATACAACATTTTTAGGGGGTTTGAAGGGTGCTGAATTCAAATCTTCTGTATGCCAGGCTCAAAAATTTCCCATAATGCCTCAAAATGGAGAAATCCAATATGGCCGCCGCCGCCAGGTCAAAATCTAATTAATCACTTATCTTTTAGACTGTACAGGGTAAAAACCTGAATGTAATGTGCTTTTATAGGTTTTCACATATAGGGAATTCAATGTCATGCTCAGATTTAAGATCAAGACTAGAGAAAATGCTTGAAATTAATGTACATGGTTAAAATTGTTGTCTCGGATAATGAATAATTCATGAAAAAAGGACCATGAAACAGGTTGATAGCTTTCTGAAGAATTTACTTGAAATATGTTTAGAAGCAAGGTTGATTACCATATTTCAATTATATATTTATATTATTTATCTGTATTTATCTATTTATCTGTATTTTAACTATTTATTTAATAATGCATATTTACCTATTTATTTAGTAATTAATCCATTCTGTTCTAATCAATTCTTTAAACTTCTTGGTATGAAGAGGTAGGCTACACACTTAGGTTATCCTAATCATCCTCATCCTCCTCCTCTCCAGCAGTGTTCTGACAGGTGCTGCTGCAGCTGCATGACTCCATGCATAACATGCAACTTTTCCTGCAACTGTAGCGCTGGCTTAGACATCCCTTGACGCAACCACAGGAGGTGATCTCCTTACAAGCTTTTGGAATTGGTGAGAGGTAGTAGCTGTGGCACTAACTGATCATGCACATTTGGATGGCCTGATAAGTGTGTGTTGGCAGGGCATCCAGGGCTCTTGATATTCCCCTTCCAGAAAAGCCCCTTGCCTCTGCATCTAGGTTCCACACAGACATGACTGAGCGCCCAGTGGCGGCGCTTATTCCCCTCCTACCAGACTTTAGTGACTTGGTCTGTCACCAGTTTTCCTCCCCAACTACTTTTCATAGGTGGTCTGGCCAGGCTAAGGTGCTTTCCAACATGCACGGTGAAGGGCTGATAGGTTGTGGCTCGCTCCCCCCAGTGGATCAAGCTTTGGAGCCCGTCTTCAACTCCCCCAACTCCCTCTTTGGTGGTCCCTCCTGCCTCAGTGCCAATGGCAGGACTATGGAGGCTCTGCTGGGTAAGCTGCATAGGCCCATAGTGATGCAAGGCCGCCTGGCTAACAGAGCGGCCATTCTGTCCCTGTATGTTCGACACCTCTCTGGTCTCTTGCAAAGCAGTGCCGGTGATCCCACTCTTTTGATAGAGCTCCAGTCAGCCTCTGTGTACCTCACTGCAGTGTCTAAGGAGCAGGCAGTGTCATCGGGCCGCTCCTTGCCTCAGTTCTAAGTAGCTAGACGCCATCTCTGGCTGTCTTAATCTCAGCTCCAGCAGGCAGACAGAGAACGTCTTTTGAGAGTGCCGGTGGAGCCTGGGTCCATGTTCGGCCCACAGCAGGCGCGTGACAGCTGGCCCTGTGCAGAAGAGGTGAGAGGGTCTCTTGGCAGGCGTACCAGGGGCGCTAGGCGCCCTAGAGCATTCACGCCTCAGCCAACACCTACCTTGCGGCATCCGTCTTGGGGGCCGACTGATCTCAGGCAGCGGCTTCAGGCATCCCAGGGGCGGGGTGGCCGCCCACAAGCTGGCCAGGGGGCCAGCGTGCTACTAGCCGTGGCCTCTCCAGGTGCTCTCGTCATTCCTGACAATCTCCGGGCCAGCCAGCCTCACCTCTCAGCTCGATGCATTAAGGCTTGGCTGGAGCAGATCCATGGGTGCTCTCCACCATGACCCACGCTCAGACCTTATGTGCAGAGCTGTCCACCCTCCTGGACAAAAGGGCGATAAGGGAAGTGAGGAGTTCAGACCCCCAAGCGGGGTTCTTCTCCCGTTATTTTCCTGTACCCAAGCACACAGAGGACCTTCGTCCTATTTTAGACCTCAGGGCTCTCAACGTACACCGGTCTCTGAGGTGCAGGTTCATCACAGTTCCGAGGGTGCGGCAGGCCATCAATGCAGGGGACTGGTTTGCTGCCATCGACCTACAGGATGCTTATTTTCAGATACCCATGGCCAGGGCATTGGCAGTTCCTGAGGTTTGCGTTCCAGGGTCAGGTCTTCGAGTTCCAAGTCCCCCCATTTGGAATCTCTCTGGTCCCCCGAACCTTTACCAGGTGCATGGAAGCAGAGGGGGCTGAGGATATTAAACTATCTAGACGACTGGCTCATCTGTGCAACCTCAGAAGTGCAATGCCGCCTACACGTGGCCTTGCTGTTGAAGCACATTCAGGACTTTGGCTTGCGCCCCAATCCCAAGTAAAGCAGGCTCCAGCCTTCCCAGGTCACCACCTTCCTGGGCATGGTCCTGGACTCCAGGAGGGCAACCGTCTCAATGTCTCAGTTGCTTCACGTTGCACGCCCAGGTGGAGTGGAAACTCTGCCTTCGCCTCTTGGGCCTTATGGCCCTTCACATGCGCCCAGTCCAGAGGTGCCTGTTGAGCCTTGGTCTGTGCCCCCAAGGGCCCTCCCAGGCCAAGGTGACTGTGTCCCGCAGGCTTCACAGGGCCCTATACTGGTGGAGAGATCCCGCCAACACCGAGAAGGAGAGTGCCATGGAACCAGAGATTCGTGACTGGGTCGTATTTACAGACGCATCCCCAGTAGGCTGGGGCGCCGTTCTCGATGGTCAGGGCATCAATGGTCTCTGGACGGACCCTTGGCTATCCCAGCACATCAATGTCCTGGAGCTGAGGGCTGCTCTCCTCGCCCTCCGACACTATCTACCGTGGCTAAGATGTGATGGTGAGGACCGACAGCACGGTGACTGCGGCCTACATCAACAGACAGGGGGGCTTGGGGTCTCCAGGTCTTTGCAGCCTGTCGACAGACCTGTGGCTCTGGGCTCATCCCCTGTTCAGCTCTCTCAGAGCAGTTCATGTGCCGGGGGCCTTGTATGCTGCGGCCAACATCTTGTCAAGAGGGGGCCCACATCCCGGAGAGTCGAGGCTCTAGTTAGCTTCTTCCTATTCACAAAGGCTAACTAGCTAACGTTTTTTTAGTTTCTTACGATATATTAATTATTCAGTTAGCCTATACATAATCCTCACATAACAATATTCACATGCTATTATAGATGTATTACATGGTCCTAAACAAATTGTTGTGATATTATGTTATAGTTTACCTGTTACTGCTGAGCATCATGTGAGAGGAGCAACATAATTGCTAAAAAGTGCCTCCTCAGTGTATAGGTAGAGGGTGTGGCCTCATTCAGGGTTACATATGGGTATTTGTGTGAGTGTAGGGGTACGGGTAGGGGTGGGATGGGCAAACATGTCATCATAGCACACTGACATCAAAACAATAAGCTCAGGTACAATATTTCAATAGTAGGCAAATCTAGTAGTAATAGCTTAAGAGTTTCAAGCATTTTCTTCAAATACTAAATAAATAGTTAAAATACAGATAAATAATATAAATAGATAGTTAAAATATAAAAATAAAAAACATGTTTCAAGTAAATTCTTCAGAAAGCTATCAACCTGTTTCATGGTCCTCTTTTTTCATGAATTATTCGTTATCCGAGACAACAATTTTAACCATGTACATTCATTTCAAGCATTTTCTCTAGTCTTGATCTTAAATCTGAGCATGGCATTGAATTCCCTATATGTGAAAACCTATAAAAGCACATTACATTCAGGTTTTTACCTTGTACAGTCCTAAAGATAAGTGATTAATTAGATTTTGACCTGGCGGTGGCGGCCATATTGGATTTCTCCGTTTTGAGGCATTATGGGAAATTTTTGAGCCTGGCATACAGAAGATTTGAATTCAGCACCCTTCCTTCAAAACCCCTAAAAGTGTTGTATGCCAAAAATTAACATGATTTGCCTTCAGGGTTAATTTATTTTCAAAATTGACCTAGACTACGTGGGCCCCTGGTTGAATTGACGTGGAATGACCCAGTAGTTTGACCCAACCTAACTGTTAACAGGTTTTGATGTAGTGCTATTACAACTCTCCTCATTGAATACTGTACATTTCATTTGAATAATGGAAATTATGCAGGTGTCCTTACTCCATTGGTTTCAGTCTAACTTGCAAACCTCCATTGTTGCTTTTCGTCCAAGAACACACCCTTACTCCGTCTCCAGCACAGTTATATGAACTCTCCGCCCGGTTTTGGCTAAACAGAAATAACAGCCAAAGATATAAAGTCAGCCTTGACAATAGGAATTGTGCAATCGCTAAGCTGTTAAAGGCATCCAATGCAGTTTTTGGGTTCTAGGGCTCCCCCTAGAGTTGCAGAGTATTTATATTCTACTTGTAATATACGTTTGTTTATCATCAAATGACTTTAAAGCTGTATATGATGGTAAAAAAACTTGCATAGAATGCATTTAAAATCTATAGCATTTTGCTATAGAGTTGTGCATATGGAACAGTTGTATATCTGAGTATCACCTGGAGTGATTGGCGGTTTGATGTGGATTGGCAGCAGGAGCGATGTTCTGAGTGTGTAAAGCTGTTTGTCTCGGAAATGTTGGCATGGCTTCATGCTCAAAGAGCATAGGTTGGCTTGCTTCAGCTAGTGAATAAGATGACCTCTGTGAGTGCTCCGAGGGAGGACTGAAGATATCACTCAGGTTGCGTTCAATGGCCAGCTGAATCAGTTCACCATCAGATAAGCCACTGTATATGCTGTAGTCCTCGAAAGCTTGATCTGCTGTAGTTGCTGCTGCCATGCAGTCCATGATGAATCTGGCAAAGAGATTAAGTGGGCTCTCTGTCCAATAGTGAAATGAAAGGGCATGCAATCATATTATGTAGCCAGGTCTAGAAGCTCCCATGTTCTCATGGTCAAAACAGACACAAAACATTTGACCTTACTGGCATTAAGGCTGATATTTATGTGTTTGACCTGGCGATTCACTTGTATAAATTTAACACCACCATGTTGAACAGGCATTTTGATTTTTGTCCAAAATGTAATGCAGTACAGAAGAATGCAATACAGTAAAAAGGATGCAGGATGCCACAAGAAGCACATCACCCCCTTGTTTCCATTTAGTCAGAACTTAAGTATATATGGGTTGCACTGTTTGATATGTTTGTTGTACTGTGTTTGTTTTCCAAGTTCCAAATCAAGCCAATTTAACTTAATTCATAAGAGTTTGTCGTCACTGATACTTCTATATTTGTATGTCAACTTATTTTGAGAACTATCAAGGTTCAGACTGTTAAAACTATTTATTAGTGTTGCAATTTAAACTCAAATATTCTCAATATTCGTATCAAATTAGAATGAATACAATTATGAACAATAAACTTTACAGAGAACAATTTTAGGTGAGCCAACATTTAACAGAACAACATCTAGGTAAATTATAATGTCCGAAATTGAATAAATAAGGGTAAGTATCTGTTGTTCACAGAGAAAAAAACGTTGTCAACAAGGGGCATTATCTATATCTATTTTTGGTGATCTTACTGTTACGGCACAGCAAATGGTCTGCCATGGTCAACCTTGATACAGTTAATTTAAGTATACAGCCACAGGTGATACAGGACAGATTAATGATGTAGCAATTACATTGTGCAATCTCAACTCCAGTTACTTCCAAAAAGTGTAGAAATATTCAAAAAGCTGAAATATTAACTTACATTTGATGGAACCTTCTCCCTCCTCCACAGTTGCTTCTCCCTCCTCCACAGTTGCTTTCTGTCTTATGCCTGGGTGTCTCTGGGAGTCTTGAGTGTGTTATTCGATCCTTAAGGACCATTTGATATGAGATTTATAGTTGATGACCTAGTCCATTTGTTTTGCTCCCTGACTGACTGCTGACTTGGCATCAATATTTGAATTCTCATCGTTGAAGACATAGCTTGGCAGAGATTAATAAAAGGCAAAACGTATTAGTGATTATGCAAACTTATCCTGAAACTCTGCAATATAAAACATGTGTTTTGTACATCACAACGTAAATTAAGGGTAAGATTACGTTTTCTATGTTTTTTGCTTACTTTTTACTTCGCAACTTTTTGGATTTTTACAGTTTTACTGTTTTTATTCTATCCTATGGATACGTACATATTGCAACGCTATTGCAACGTTTTTATTCTATCCTATGGACACATATTGCAACGCTCCAGCGGCAGCAAACTTGTGTACAAGGATACAAGGATACAAGGAAGTTTATTGTCACATGCATATAGTTACTGGAAGTAAGAAATGCAGTGAAATTAAGTCTGGTGTCAGCCTATTTGTGCATTTATGGGGGGGGGGGGGGGTTAGGTAAAACGTGCAGTAGAAGAGGGGTTTAGTAGATTAAGTGGCAAGGGCTGCATAAGAAAGGTGTGGGAGGATTGGGATGGGGGGGGGGCACCAACAAGGTGCACCCAAGAGCAATAGGGGCAAGGAAAAACGCTCTACAAGGAAAGCAATCAAGGACATGGGTAGATAGATAGAGGAGAAATCAAAAATAATAAATAAAAAAAAAAGTTCTATGGAGATGTGCAAAAGTTGGAGAAAGTCAGATATGTGTGTGTGTGTGTGTGTGTGTGTGTGTGTGTTTTGACGTGTGATGAAATAAGAAAATAAATAAAAGGTCTGTAGCATAGGGAGGGAAAGTGAAAACCAGCGCCCCAAGTGGTTGCGTTCCTATCGAAGAGCAGCTCCAATGTTAAGTCCCATAGACCTATTTTTTTAAAATACTGTGAAGCCAAATCAGCGATCTTATCCACCAACAATATTTTTCAGTGTCTATACAGTAATAATCTTCTAACTGTGAAAATGTCAGACCCTATTTTGCCTTATTTAAAAAAAATCGAAATTGCTCCTTTTGTTTCATAAACGAACTACAAAAAAGCCACGTGACTTTACCCTTCGACGTTACTCACGGTAGCATGGTTTGTTTATTAGCCTGGTTAGCATTGCCACTTAACACACGAGGCTGAAGTTAGCACCACTTTCGTTTCCGCGGGGGAAGACCACTTTGAGATCGCGGGGGAGTTAATTTTCTGTTCCACCTTAAATAATGCCAGGGGCGCAGGAGATATTTTGAAAGTGAGGGGGACCAAATTGTGAACACAAAGCATAGTGAGATCAGATTTCCAGATATCGGATCGCCACCTCTGGCCCACTTTCGACCATCATATTTTAAACTTGCCAGAATATTAAGATAATACCATTGATTGTTTTCAAACAATTTTTTTCACTACTTGGGCCAATGGTAGAATACTGGTCACTACTTGGGCCAATGGTAGAAAAAAGCAACATGGGATGTTAATATTTTATGAAGCCATGAATGAATCATCATGCCTATGATCCAAACATAGGCTACATGATCAAATAGCCTAGTTAGGCCTACTTAAATTGTCTGGTATAAACCAAATCAACTCTCCACTGTGTGTTTGCAGTTAATATTTATGCAATGTTAGAACTTAACAAGTGTTGGTTTAACAAGTTACCAGTCCAGAACACACAGAAAATTGCAACAGAAAGTTGCCTTTATAATCACCTATTTGTTCCAACAGCATTTAAACAAAGCATTTATAAAATTGAAAAAATAAAAATACATAAGAAGTAAAATAAAATACTGTTTCTGTATCACATTATCCCAAGCTTCAAAGAGCTCCCCACGTCTGTGACAGGCAGACGTGACACCGCTAAGGGACCGTTCGTTATTTATAAACGGGGTCACCGGAGGAAAATAGGGGAGGGTCATGTCTTTTTATTCTTTGTTGAGGGGAGGGTCACCTAACTTTTTTTGTCTAGGAGGGGGGGGTCACCCATCTTTTGTATTAATGAAAACAGCAAAAAATCAAAGTGGCTTGTTTGATAGTTGATTTCTGTCGCCATATAACGTTCTCTTTCGTTCCATAGCTCTGTCAAAATTGAACAATGAAAATAAGGGAGATTTCCCGGGTTTCTCAAGCAACATACGGGAAATGCGATCCGTCCCCATTAACGTTGGAAGGGTTGGAGCAACAAAGTAGCCTACTTTATTCAAGCCTAACAGCCTATATCCATTTGGTCAACTTTATCCAGCCCTAAAAAAGCTAACTTTGGTTTACTTGTAGTTTAGTGTAGCCATAGCCTAACTTTAAACAGTGTGCATGTTTATAAAGCATACTTGTGCTTCATTCATCCACACATCCAGCTCCTAACGTTTTGACAAGCATTTCTACCAATTGACCTTGTTCCTGCCCATCTCTAGCTTTGCTGTCTCCATCCTTTCTGTTTTTGTTGTTTGCAAAAAAATATATAGTAGGCCTAGGCCCTATTTATTGGTAAGCAACAAGTGTTACGTTCCAATTAGCAGTGCGTAAAATGTGTTACGTTCCAAGTAGCAGTGCGTAATTCTGCTTCATAAAGCAGAGTACAGAATACAAATACATTGGTCATATAAATAGCCAGTTTATGGTCTACAGTGTAGGCTAGAGTTGGTAAGTTATGGTAGGCCAACTTGGAGTGAATATACAGGGGGATTTCTTTGGCTCTTAGCCTGGCAGGTCAGACATAGCCTACGGCCGAACACTGCAAGCGCCAATGAATCGTGCTCTCACAACAACCACGTCGTTAACTTAAATAGGCCTACTTTAGGTTAACATCACTCTGAGTTCGCATTCAAGCAAGCAAAAAAACGATGATTTGAATACATCTGTTTCTCTGGAAGGGCAAGGGGTAACAACAGGACAACACAGAGAAAGGCCAGAATGCAGGACTAATGTTATTAGAGTATTACAGTAATATGGGATATTCTACGGGAAAATATTAAAACGGCAAGACTGCGGGGAAAAGGTAAAATGATAGGCCTAAACCCGGAAAAAGTTGGCTTGTTAGGTATTTTTCGGTCCCTGTGATTATTTGTGAAATTGTGCAAACGGTCTTTTCAAGTCATTTGAGAAGGAAGGTGTAGCAAGCTCCCAAATCGTCTGAGAAATTGAGTTTTGGATAATGTTCAGCTTCGGCAGCTTTACAATGACTGAGGAAGCCTAGAGACGAGTCCATAGCAACAAGTTCATGTGTTGAATTTGTTATTACCCAGTGTGCTTTGTTGAATGGTCTCAATGTTTTATTGTTTTATTTCATGTGAATACTTACTAGAGGAGTAAATTATTTCAAGTAGGCTAATGCAGTTGCAGGAAGTGTGCATTTAGTTTCCATGCTTATTGTGTTTCCACAACAATGTTAGTGAGTAAATCTACAGAAATGGCCACCATCTTGGTGAAGTGTGATGTGTAAGATCAGAAAGCAGAGGGTGAGTTTAGAACTATTGCTTAAGTCAATCTGTTTTCATAGCGCTCCATTGCGCTAGGTATCGACGATTGGCCGGGGAGGGTCATGTCTTTTTTGAACAGACTGCTGGAGGGTCGTTGAAAATTTTCTTGCAGGCAGGGGAGGGTCATGCAACTTTTGATTGAAGCACCCAAAATCCCTCCGGTGACCCCGTTTATAAATAATGAACGGTCCCTAAATTCTCAGCTTGTTTATACCCCACAATGAACGCATAAGATAAGGTATGTAGTTGGTAGCAGATTTTGAAGTTTTTCTACAGTAAATGTATTCCCTACGGCCTACATGTCATTTTGCATCGGAAAATATAATATGTATTTGTGAAATTGCAGAATTGCAGCACTTGAACAGGGACAGATATCCCATGAAGGATTTTGCAAGGGATATTTCACCACATTCTAAAACTACACTCTCTCCTCTTTCCAATGACACCCCACTTGTGAAATTCTATGGTTGAAAATGCCCTTTTTTGCCCCTCTGAAAATACAGTATATATTTTGTGAAATTGCAGAATTTCAACACTTGAACAGGGACAGATATCCCATGAAGGATTTTGCAAGGGATCTTTCACCACATTCTGAAACTACACTTCCTCCTCTTTCCAATGACACCCCACTTGTGAAATTCTATGTTGGAAAATTGCATATTTAGCCCCTCTGAAAATATAATATGTATTTGTGAAATTGCAGAATTTCAACACTTGAACAGGGACAGATAGCCCATGAAGGATTTTGCAAGGGCTCTTTCACCATATTCTGAAACTACACTTCCTACCCTTTCCAATGACACCCCACTTGTGAAATTCTATGGTGGAAAATTGCATATTTTGCCCCTCTGAAAATATAATATGTATTTGTGAAATTGCAGAATTTCAACACTTGAACAGGGACAGATAGCCCATGAAGGATTTTGCAAGGGATGTTTCACCACATTCTGAAACTACACTTCCTCCCCTTTCCAATAACACCCCACTTGTGAAATTCTATGGTGGAAAATTGCATATTTTGCCCCTCTGAAAATACAGTATATATTTGTGGAAATTGCAGATTTTCGGCACTAGAACAGCGACAGATAGCCCATGAAGGATTTTGCAAGGGATGTTTCACCACATTCTGAAACTACACTTCCTCCCCTTTCCAATGACACCCCACTTGTGAAATTCTATGGTGGAAAATTGCATATTTAGCCCCTCTGAAAATATAATATGTATTTGTGAAATTGCAGAATTTCAACACTTGAACAGGGACAGATAGCCCATGAAGGATTTTGCAAGGGCTCTTTCACCATATTCTGAAACTACACTTCCTACCCTTTCCAATGACACCCCACTTGTGAAATTCTATTGTGGAAAATGCCCTTTTCTGCCCTTTGAATATATAGTATGTATTTGTGAAATTGATGAATTTCAGCACTTGAACAGCCATACTCATCTCAGGAAGGATTTTGCAAGGGATGTTTCACCACATTCTGAAACTACACCCTCTCCTCTTTCCAATGACACCCCCTATATGAAATTCTATCGTTAAGAATGGCCCTTGAAAATAAAATGTATTTGAGAAATGTATTATTTTCAGCACTTTTGGTCTAGACTTCCCATTTGTCATGGGAAATTTATTTTGGCCTATTTTTCTGATTATACATTTTCAGCACTACATTTGGTCCCTATCACTTAAAAGTCATTTGCCACATTTCTGTCATTTTTGGGGCCATTAGTGTTTCTACCTTGTCTTATTGGGGGGCAAGCATTGAAGCTGCGTAGGGACCCTATAGGGCTAGTAGGATTTGTTATTATGCTTCTTTCTAGTGCCATGGGAGTCCATGGCAGCACATACAAATGTACATAGTAAAATGCTCAAACTTTGCACACTTATTCTACTCAGGCCACTTATTCACTTCAGGCCACTTTCACACCTATATGTATCTCCACAATTGGAGATACATATAGGAAGAAACCTTGAGTGGATACAAGACTCAAGGGCCTGACCTATCTGCCTAGGGTCAGTTACAGGGCAGTAAGGTCTGTACTGTATACATAATAAATGAATAGGTTAGTTAGGTGTACAGAATAGAACACAACAACCTGAGGTATGTTACAAAGAGGTAAAATGGTTACATAACCAGTACGATGTATGCATGAATCCTATTTAGTGTCAGGAAATTCAAATAGTCCAATGTAGGGCATGTATTGTCCATAAGGATTAGGAATTGTCATATCTCAAGTACTGGGTAGCTAGGCTGCACGGGCCAGGAATCCAGACAAGGGGACTGCAATAGGCAATGGTAAGTGTTACGGCCAGCTCGTTCCCAGACCGAAACATGAAGAGGGACACGGACAACAAGGTTCAAACCAAATATATTAATTTATTAAAGTAAAGCACAAGGTTACCAATAGCAAAATTTCTAGGGGGAAATGAATGGGAGTGGTGGCGTGCGTGTATGAGTGTATGGATGTATGGATGCAAAGAAGCTAGTGAAGTAGGCCTAAAGACAAAGAAAGAGAAAGAGATGTAGAGTTAGAAATGAGGGGAGAGAGCAAAGTGTGAGAGAATCAAAGTGAGTGCCTGCAAGAAGTAAGAAAAATGCCTAATCAGAAAGATAGGGAACCCCTAATATAGCCCCACCCTAACCATAGGTGTAATCAATGAGGGTATTAGCCCAACCAGGCCCAGCCCTGCCCGTGCACTGACAGGAGAAGGCCTGAAGGGGCACAGGGTCATCACATAGGGCAGTCATAGGGATGGGACTTCAGGTGCGATGAGGGCCAAACACAAGGATGGCTGATGACTGGTAATAGTTTATCTCACAAGTGAGGTAAGAGGGAAGAAAGAGAGATAAATAGTAGGTATTACTATAAGTTATGATGGTTAGTATTAATAAGTATATCAATGGTATTATATAGTGTTATACTATAGAGACAAAAGGCAAGAGAGGGAGAGAAGAGGGAGTTGAACTTGCCTAGGAGAGAAGAGGGAGTTGAATGGCAAGACAAAGACAAAAGGTAAGAGGGGGAGTTGAGAGAGAGAAAAAAAGCAGAGTTGTACGGCGTGACACATGAAAAGTCCATGACAGCGCTATGCTACAGCAGCATACCTAAGGCATGGTGAAGGGTAGTCAGTTGCCACCATGACACGCATGACTAGGGCGCCAGTCACATGAGGACACAGCAGAGGTGGTCCATTCCAATAAAAACCCGGAAGTTCCACACTACACCATACCTAACTATGGGAGGCACTAAAGATGTATGTTTTAAGTCTAGACTTAAAATAGGGAGGGTGTCTGCTTATAAAATTGATGGAGAGAGTTATTTCCAGAGGAGGGGTGCGCTGTAGCAGAAAGCTCTGCCTCTACTGTTGGGATTACAAGAAGTCTAGTATTCTGTGATCGTAGCAGTCTAGGTGGGTAATATGGTACTAAAAGATCTTTAATATAGGTGCCCAGCCATGTTTGTATGTTAGAAGTAATATTTTTAAGTCAATGAGACTTTTAACAGGTAACCAGTGTAAAGATGCTAGGATGGGGGAATTGTGTTCATATTTTTTGTGAGTGCTTCAGTGTTGACTGACCAGTCCAGTGTATTGTACAGATGTATCCCCAGATACTTGTAAGTGCTTACCACCTCCACATTGACCCCCTCAATGGTAACTGGGAGCAGAGCGGGCTTAGACCTCCGGACATTGCACAAAGTCCTTCACCAGGCTCCTATATTCCTCCTCCTGCCCATCCCTGATACACCCCACAATTGCAGTATCGTCTGAAAATTTCTGCATGTGGCATGACTCTGTGTTGTAGCAGAAGTCAGACATGTACAGGTTGAAAAGGACTGAAGAGAGCACTGCTCCCTGTGGAGCTCCAGTGCTGTTGATCACGGTGTCGGAGAGGCAGTTCTTCAGTCTGACGAATTGTGGCCGCTCTATCAGGTAGTCTGCAATCCAGGATACCAGATGAGCATCCACAATCATCTGCAGGAGTTTTTCACCCAGTCTGAGGGGTTGGATGGTGTTAAAAGCACTGGAGAAGTCAAGGAACATGATACTCACAGCACTCTTCCCCTTGTCCAGAGGAGGGGGGATGGGGGGATGAGGGGTATTTGGTGGCTGTAGACTGGTGGCTTGTGAACAGCGTTAGTGTAGTCGCATTGTTCATGAACATGTTGTGGGGGAGGGGTGCATCAGCCTTTGATGGTGGAGGTGCATATTGCACTGAGAGTGAGGGGTGAAGTGTGAACCGGCAGGCAAGCAAGCAAGAGCAGTGTCTGAATTTAGTTGACTTTGTACTCTGCACAATGACAATAAAGTTGAGTCCAATCTAATCTAATCTATCCCTAGTGACCAAACATCACCAACATTATTGTGTGGCGAATCCATGACCCAAGTCTGGTTTCGGTACGAGAAAGCATTGCCAAGATATGAGCTCATTTCCTGTAACTTTAGTACCTCCTAGTGGTCCAAGGTCACCAAATATATTGTGTGTCCTCGGGATGGGGTCTTAAGTCCATATACCAAGTTTTGTTTCGGTACGCGAAAGCATTACTGATATATGAGCCTACATCCTGTGATTATAGCGCCCCCACAGTGGTAAAAAGACTCTACATTTATTGTGTGTTCTTAGGATGGGAAAACATATAACCACACAGTGGGTGCCTTGCAGCTTTGATGCTTGGCCCCCAATAGAAGGAAAATTTACAAACACAATGGGTGCCTACACTGCTTGGTCCCGAATAATAGGAAAGCGTAAATATACAATTGGGCTTTGCTACTGGCCCCCAATAAGAAAAGGTAGAAACAGTAATGATGCTTCGCAGCTTCACTGCTTGGCCCCCAAAATGACCAAAATGTGCCAAATGACTTGAGTGATAGGGAGAAAATGTAGTGTTGAAAGCCACAATCAGAATAATAGCTTGAGGATTTTGAAATTAAAAAAGCCTATTTTCTTGGATGGAATTGCTCATGAAGGAAGTCATTGGAAGAGGACACACTCAACTATTCATATACGGTGGAATTGTTTGCAACAAATCAGTCTTGACCAATAGGGACCAATTTTAGTGTATAAAAACTGCAATGAGAGAAATAGGCAATGGGAGTTCTAATCGAAAACAAAGCCATTTTATGCGATGGGGGTTTCACATGGGGGGTTGTCATTGGAAAGAAGAGCGAGTGTAGTTTCGGAATGTGTTGAAACAGCCGATGCAAAGGACATTATGGGATGTGTGTAGCTGTTCAAGTGCTGGAATTCTGCAATTTCACAAATACATATTATATTTTCAAAGGGCCAAAAAGGCCATTTTCCACCATAGAATTTCACAATTGGGGTGTCATTGGAAAGGGGAGGAAGTGTAGTTTCAGAATGTGGTGAAAGATCCCTTGCAAAATCCTTCATGGGCTATCTGTCCCTGTTCAAGTGTTGAAATTCTGCAATTTCACAAAATATATACTGTATTTTCAGAGGGGCAAAAAAGGGCATTTTCCACCATAGAATTTCACAAGTGGGGTGTCATTGGAAAGGGGAGGGAGTGTAGTTACAGAATGTGGTGAAACATCCCTTGCAAAATTCTTTCTGAGATGAGTATGGCTGTTCTAGTGCTGAAATTCTGCAATTTCACAAAAAAATACTGTATTTTCAGAGGGGCAAAAAAGGGCATTTTCCACCATAGAATTTCACAAGTGGGGTGTCATTGGAAAGAGGAGATGGTGTAGTTTTAGAATGTGGTGAAATATCCCTTGCAAAATCCTTCATGGGCTATCTGTCCCTGTTCAAGTGTTGAAATTCTGCAATTTCACAAAATATATACTGTTTTTAGAGGGGCTAAATATCCAATTTTCCACCATAGAATTTCACAAGTGGGGTGTCATTGGAAAGGGAAGGAGGTGTAGTTATAGAATGCGGTGAAAGATCCCTTGCAAAATCCTTCATGGGACATCAGTCGCTGTTCTAGTGTTGAAAATCTGCAATTTCCACAAATATATACTGTATTTTCAGAGGGGCAAAAAAGGGCATTTTCAACCATAGAATTTCACAAGTGGGATGTCATTGGAAAGGGGAGGGCGTGTAGTTTCAGAATATGGTGAAATATCCCTTGCAAAATCCTTCATAGGCTATCTGTCCCTGTTCAAGTGCTGAAATTCTGCAATTTCACAAAATATATACTGTTTTTAGAGGGGCTAAATATCCAATTTTCCACCATAGAATTTCACAAGTGGGGTGTCATTGGAAAGGGGAGGAGGTGTAGTTTCAGAATGTGGTGAAACATCCCTTGCAAAATCCTTCATGGGCTATCTGTCCCTGTTCAAGTGTTGAAATTCTGCAATTTCACAAAATATATACTGTTTTTAGAGGGGCTAAATATCTAATTTTCCACCATAGAATTTCACAAGTGGGGTGTCATTGGAAAGGGGAGGAGGTGTAGTTTCAGAATATAGTGAAATATCCCTTGCAAAATCCTTCATAGGCTATCTGTCCCTGTTCAAGTGCTGAAATTCTGCAATTTCACAAAATATATACTGTTTTTAGAGGGGCTAAATATCCAATTTTCCACCATAGAATTTCACAAGTGGGGTGTCATTGGAAAGGGGAGAGAGTGTAGTTTCAGAATGTGGTGAAAGATCCCTTGCAAAATCCTTCATGGGATATCTGTCCCTGTTCAAGTGCTGAAATTCTGCAATTTCACAAAATATATACTGTATTTTCAGAGAGGCAAAATATGCAATTTTCCACCATAGAATTTCACAAGTGGGGTGTCATTGGAAAGGGGAGATAGTGTAGTTTCAGAATGTGGTGAAACATCCCTTGCAAAATCCTTCATGGGATATCTGTCCCTTTTCAAGTGTTGAAATTCTGCAATTTCACAAAATATATACTATATTTTCAGAGGGGCAAAAAAGGGCATTTTCCACCATAGAATTTCACAAGTGGGGTGTCATTGGAAAGGGGAGATAGTGTAGTTTCAGAATGTGGTGAAACATCCCTTGCAAAATCCTTCATGGGATATCTGTCCCTGTTCAAGTGCTGAAATTCTGCAATTTCACAAATACATAATATATTTTCAGAGGGGCAAAAAAGGGCATTTTCCACCATATAATTTCACAAGTGGGGTGGCATTGGAAAGGGGAGGAAGTGTAGTTTCAGAATGTGGTGAAACATCCCTTGCAAAATCCTTCATGGGATATCTGTCCCTTTTCAAGTGTTGAAATTCTGCAATTTCACAAAATATATACTATATTTTCAGAGGGGCAAAAAAGGGCATTTTCCACCATAGAATTTCACAAGTGGGGTGTCATTGGAAAGGGGAGAGAGTGTAGTTTCAGAATGTGGTGAAAGATCCATTGCAAAATCCTTCATGGGATATCTGTCCCTGTTCAAGTGCTGAAATTCTGCAATTTCACAAATACATAATATATTTTCAGAGGGGCAAAAAAGGGCATTTTCCACCATAGAATTTCACAAGTGGGGTGTCATTGGAAAGGGGAGATAGTGTAGTTTCAGAATGTGGTGAAACATCCCTTGCAAAATCCTTCATGGGATATCTGTCCCTGTTCAAGTGCTGAAATTCTGCAATTTCACAAATACATAATATATTTTCAGAGGGGCAAAAAAGGGCATTTTCCACCATATAATTTCACAAGTGGGGTGGCATTGGAAAGGGGAGGAAGTGTAGTTCCAGAATCTGGTGAAACATCCCTTGCAAAATCCTTCATGGGATATCTGTCCCTTTTCAAGTGTTGAAATTCTGCAATTTCACAAAATATATACTATATTTTCAGAGGGGCAAAAAAGGGCATTTTCCACCATAGAATTTCACAAGTGGGGTGTCATTGGAAAGGGGAGGAAGTGTAGTTTCAGAATGTGGTGAAAGATCCCTTGCAAAATTCTTTCTGAGATCAGTATGGCTGTTCTAGTGCTGAAATTCTGCAATTTCACAAATACATATTATATTTTCAGAGGGGCAAAAAAGGGCATTTTGCACCATATAATTTCACAAGTGGGGTGTCATTGGAAAGGGGAGGAAGTGTAGTTTCAGAATGTGGTGAAAGATCCCTTGCAAAATTCTTTCTGAGATCAGTATGGCTGTTCTAGTGCTGAAATTCTGCAATTTCACAAATACATATTATATTTTCAGAGGGGCAAAAAAGGGCATTTTGCACCATATAATTTCACAAGTGGGGTGGCATTGGAAAGGGGAGGAAGTGTACTTTCAGAATGTGGTGAAACATCCCTTGCAAAATCCTTCATGGGATATCTGTCCCTGTTCAAGTGTTGAAATTCTGCAATTTCACAAAATATATGCTGTATTTTCAGAGGGGCAAAATAGGCAATTTTCCACCATAGAATTTCACAAGTGGGGTGTCATTGGAAAGGGGAGGAAGTGTAGTTTCAGAATGTGGTGAAACATCCCTTGCAAAATCCTTCATGGGATATCTGTCCCTGTTCAAGTGTTGAAATTCTGCAATTTCACAAATACATATATTTTCAGAGGGGCTGAATATGCAATTTTCCACCATAGAATTTCACAAGTGGGGTGTCATTGGAAAGGGGAGGAAGTGTAGTTATAGAATGTGGTGAAATATCCCTTGCAAAATCCTTCATGGGACATCAGTCGCTGTTCTAGTGCCGAAAATCTGCAATTTCCACAAATATATACTGTATTTTCAGAGGGGCTAAATATGCAATTTTCCACCATAGAATTTCACAAGTGGGGTGTCATTGGAAAGGGGAGGAAGTGTAGTTATAGAATGTGGTGAAATATCCCTTTCAAAATCCTTCATGGGACATCAGTCGCTGTTCTAGTGCTGAAAATCTGCAATTTCCACAAATATATACAGTATTTTCAGAGGGGCTAAATATGCAATTTTCCACCATAGAATTTCACAAGTGGGGTGTCATTGGAAAGAGGAGATAGTGTAGTTTCAGAATGTGGTGAAATATCCCTTGCAAAATCCTTCATGGGATATCTGTCCCTGTTCAAGTGCTGAAATTCTGCAATTTCACAAATACATATTATATTTTCAGAGGGGCTAAATATGCCATTTTCCACCATAGAATTTCACAAGTGGGGTGTCATTGGAAAGGGGAGAGAGTGTAGTTTCAGAATGTGGTGAAAGATCCCTTGCAAAATTCTTTCTGAGATCAGTATGGCTGTTCTAGTGCTGAAATTCTGCAATTTCACAAATACATATTATATTTTCAGAGGGGCAAAAAAGGGCATTTTGCACCATATAATTTCACAAGTGGGGTGGCATTGGAAAGGGGAGGAAGTGTACTTTCAGAATGTGGTGAAACATCCCTTGCAAAATCCTTCATGGGATATCTGTCCCTTTTCAAGTGTTGAAATTCTGCAATTTCACAAAATATATACTATATTTTCAGAGGGGCAAAAAAGGGCATTTTCCACCATAGAATTTCACAAGTGGGGTGTCATTGGAAAGGGAAGAGAGTGTAGTTTCAGAATGTGGTGAAAGATCCCTTGCAAAATCCTTCATGGGATATCTGTCCCTGTTCAAGTGCTGAAATTCTGCAATTTCACAAATACATAATATATTTTCAGAGGGGCAAAAAAGGGCATTTTCCACCATAGAATTTCACAAGTGGGGTGGCATTGGAAAGGGGAGGAAGTGTACTTTCAGAATGTGGTGAAAGATCCCTTGCAAAATCCTTCATGGGATATCTGTCCCTGTTCAAGTGTTGAAATTCTGCAATTTCACAAAATATATGCTGTATTTTCAGAGGGGCAAAATATGCAATTTTCCACCATAGAATTTCACAAGTGGGGTGTCATTGGAAAGGGGAGGAAGTGTAGTTTCAGAATGTGGTGAAACATCCCTTGCAAAATCCTTCATGGGACATCTGTCGCTGTTCAAGTGTTGAAAATCTGCAATTTCACAAATACATATTATATTTTCAGAGGGGCTGAATATGCAATTTTCCACCATAGAATTTCACAAGTGGGGTGTCATTGGAAAGGGGAGGAAGTGTAGTTATAGAATGTGGTGAAATATCCCTTGCAAAATCCTTCATGGGACATCAGTCGCTGTTCTAGTGCTGAAAATCTGCAATTTCCACAAATATATACTGTATTTTCAGAGGGGCTAAATATGCAATTTTCCACCATAGAATTTCACAAGTGGGGTGTCATTGGAAAGAGGAGATAGTGTAGTTTCAGAATGTGGTGAAATATCCCTTGCAAAATCCTTCATGGGATATCTGTCCCTGTTCAAGTGCTGAAATTCTGCAATTTCACAAATACATATTATATTTTCAGAGGGGCTAAATATGCCATTTTCCACCATAGAATTTCACAAGTGGGGTGTCATTGGAAAGGGGAGAGAGTGTAGTTTCAGAATGTGGTGAAAGATCCCTTGCAAAATTCTTTCTGAGATCAGTATGGCTGTTCTAGTGCTGAAATTCTGCAATTTCACAAATACATATTATATTTTCAGAGGGGCAAAAAAGGGCATTTTGCACCATATAATTTCACAAGTGGGGTGGCATTGGAAAGGGGAGGAAGTGTACTTTCAGAATGTGGTGAAACATCCCTTGCAAAATCCTTCATGGGATATCTGTCCCTTTTCAAGTGTTGAAATTCTGCAATTTCACAAAATATATACTATATTTTCAGAGGGGCAAAAAAGGGCATTTTCCACCATAGAATTTCACAAGTGGGGTGTCATTGGAAAGGGAAGAGAGTGTAGTTTCAGAATGTGGTGAAAGATCCCTTGCAAAATCCTTCATGGGATATCTGTCCCTGTTCAAGTGCTGAAATTCTGCAATTTCACAAATACATAATATATTTTCAGAGGGGCAAAAAAGGGCATTTTCCACCATAGAATTTCACAAGTGGGGTGGCATTGGAAAGGGGAGGAAGTGTACTTTCAGAATGTGGTGAAAGATCCCTTGCAAAATCCTTCATGGGATATCTGTCCCTGTTCAAGTGTTGAAATTCTGCAATTTCACAAAATATATGCTGTATTTTCAGAGGGGCAAAATATGCAATTTTCCACCATAGAATTTCACAAGTGGGGTGTCATTGGAAAGGGGAGGAAGTGTAGTTTCAGAATGTGGTGAAACATCCCTTGCAAAATCCTTCATGGGATATCTGTCCCTGTTCAAGTGTTGAAATTCTGCAATTTCACAAATACATATTATATTTTCAGAGGGGCTGAATATGCAATTTTCCACCATAGAATTTCACAAGTGGGGTGTCATTGGAAAGGGGAGGAAGTGTAGTTATAGAATGTGGTGAAATATCCCTTGCAAAATCCTTCATGGGACATCAGTCGCTGTTCTAGTGCTGAAAATCTGCAATTTCCACAAATATATACTGTATTTTCAGAGGGGCTAAATATGCAATTTTCCACCATAGAATTTCACAAGTGGGGTGTCATTGGAAAGGGGAGAGAGTGTAGTTTCAGAATGTGGTGAAAGATCCCTTGCAAAATCCTTCATGGGTTATCTGTCCCTGTTCAAGTGTTGAAATTCTGCAATTTCACAAATACATATTATATTTTCAGAGGGGCTGAATATGCAATTTTCCACCATAGAATTTCACAAGTGGGGTGTCATTGGAAAGGGGAGGAAGTGTAGTTATAGAATGTGGTGAAATATCCCTTGCAAAATCCTTCATGGGATATCTGTCCCTGTTCAAGTGCTGCAATTCTGCAATTTCACAAATACATATTATATTTTCAGAGGGGCTAAATATGCCATTTTCCACCATAGAATTTCACAAGTTGGGTGTCATTGGAAAAAGAAGGAAGTGTAGTTTCAGAATGTGGTGAAAGATCCCTTGCAAAATTCTTTCTGAGATGAGTATGGCTGTTCTAGTGCTGAAATTCTGCAATTTCACAATTACATACTGTATTTTCAGAGGGGCAAAAAAGGCCATTTTCCACCATAGAATTTCACAATTGGGGTGCCATTGGAAAGAGGAGATAGTGTAGTTTCAGAATGTGGTGAAATATCCCTTGCAAAATCCTTCATGGGATATCTGTCCCTGTTCAAGTGCTGAAATTCTGCAATTTCACAAATACATATTATATTTTCAGAGGGGCTAAATATGCCATTTTCCACCATAGCATTTCACAAGTGGGGTGTCATTGGAAAGAGAAGGAAGTGTAGTTTCAGAATGTGGTGAAAGATCCCTTGCAAAATCCTTCATGGGATATCTGTCCCTGTTCAAGTGTTGAAATTCTGCAATTTCACAAAATATATACTATATTTTCAGAGGGGCTAAAAAGGCAATTTTCCACCATAGAATTTCACAAGTGGGGTGTCATTGGAAAGAGGAGGAAGTGTATTTTCAGAATGTGGTGAAGCATCCCTTGCAAAATCCTTCATGGGATATCTGTCCCTGTTCAAGTGCTGAAATTCTGCAATTTCACAAATACATATTATATTTTCAGAGGGGCTAAATATGCAATTTTCCACCATAGAATTTCACAATTGGGGTGCCATTGGAAAGAGGAGATAGTGTAGTTTCAGAATGTGGTGAAATATCCCTTGCAAAATCCTTCATGGGATATCTGTCCCTGTTCAAGTGCTGAAATTCTGCAATTTCACAAATACATATTATATTTTCAGAGGGGCTAAATATGCCATTTTCCACCATAGCATTTCACAAGTGGGGTGTCATTGGAAAGAGAAGGAAGTGTAGTTTCAGAATGTGGTGAAAGATCCCTTGCAAAATCCTTCATGGGATATCTGTCCCTGTTCAAGTGTTGAAATTCTGCAATTTCACAAAATATATACTATATTTTCAGAGGGGCTAAAAAGGCAATTTTCCACCATAGAATTTCACAAGTGGGGTGTCATTGGAAAGAGGAGGAAGTGTAGTTTCAGAATGTGGTGAAGCATCCCTTGCAAAATCCTTCATGGGATATCTGTCCCTGTTCAAGTGCTGAAATTCTGCAATTTCACAAATACATATTATATTTTCAGAGGGGCTAAATATGCAATTTTCCACCATAGAATTTCACAAGTGGGGTGTCATTGGAAAGAGGAGAGAGTGTAGTTTTAGAATGTGTTGAAAAATCCGATGCAAAATGACATGTAGGCCGTAGGGAATACATTTACTGTTCAAAATCTGCTACCAACTACATACCCCCCCCCCCCCCCAGTGTAAAATGAACAAAATTATTTAATAGAAAAAAAACATAACACAACATGTATCAAAAGATCCAGCACAGAAAATAAAGAAAAAAATACATACCCCCCCCCCCCTCTAAATTACCAAATTATTTAATAGAACACAAAAGGCAACATTTCTCAAAACATTCGGCAGTGGAGTCAACAGAAAAAAGATATACAGGCTTTTGAACGTCTGTGAACAATGCCTGTTCATCTGCAACAGGCACATGCCTGTGTTATCGCGGATTTGCGGTCAACACTGGCCCCTTGTGGACGAGGTAGAAAATTGCATTATTTAAGGTGGAAAGGAAAATTAACTCCCCCGCGATCTGAAAGTGGTCTCCCCCGCGGATCTGAAAGTGGTGCTAACTTCAGCCTTGTCTTTTAGGGGTGAGGTGTGAACTAGAGGGGGGATGATTCACAGGAGACTTTCATTTTGACAGGGAATTTATTACGTCAGAGGAGAAATGAAAGGTTAGGGATCCGAGCGTAGAAGCGTAGAGCGTAGAGCGTAGTGGACTCTTCTTGACACAAACAAACTCATGTTATGAAAAAATGATAGACTTAGATAAGTCTTATAATTGATTTTGATGATTAAATATATGTGATTACTGATATATGAAATGTTTAATCTGGGGATACAATTACAATTGCCGATTTTCGAGAATGATTACAAATGGCTACTGTAGATTGAGAGGGGGAAGTAATCCTGTAGTCCTGGTTCTAAAGGTGGGTTTCTGGGGACACCCGTAAGGGAGCTGAACACGCAGCAACAGGTTAACCGGGGACTCACTGGGGGACCAGGATTGGGAGGATGCTACACCCCTATAATAGATTATTATATATATGCTGTTGTTTTCATGACTATCCTTCAACTGATACTGCTCTTTCTGTGAAAGAAAGCTGTGTACTCTGTCCGCCTCTGATTGTTAGTTGAGAGCACAGATCCACTGATCTCTGACCAGACCGCAAAGTGACCCTCTGCCGCTCTCCACCCACCCCCAGCCCAGCCCCGCCCCGCCCGTTCTGCTTCTCCTTCGTCAGAGTTTAGTGTTCGGGATTCCTTGTTCTAACAGGCTACGAGGGATAGAATGCACAACGAAATAAAAAATGTAAATAAAAAGAGCTCAATTTACCCCGGGCTGAAGCCCCGGTAAAATCTGCTGGCGACGCCCCTGATTAATCATCTAATCGGAAGACATGGAACCGGTTATGGTTGCCCTGCAACAAGTTACCCCACGTGAAAATTTAATTAATAATTTGCCCAGACTTGTTGTGATCATAATTTTGAGATTCAGGAAGATGAAATTGCTCACATACACAATACACGCCTTCATACCAACCTCAAGTTTCTTGAGAAAATAAACAAATAGACAAAAAAGCAGGTCAAATTATTGTAACAGCTACAAAAATAGATGGCCATAGATATAAGTTATTGTGGGGGAAATGTCTTGGATGAGTATATTTTGTATAGGCCTATCTTCATTTACAGTAATATAATAAAATTGATTATATTTTAATGTCCCCATGATGGAATTTGTTTTAGAACAGCATAGCCCAGTGACAGACAACTTAGATAATTAACTTTAATATGTTTGTATTACATTTTATTCAAATACAAAGACATTTTATGTGAGAGTTTCCCTAATGTATTTATGCTAATTTCACATCTTGAGCCTGTTTCTTTTTATCTGGATGTTTTGCCTCATGCCACCTTTGAATTAATCAGTGCCTCACTAGTGCCACCCTTGTTAAAAATGTCTAGAATCGCCACTGAGGTGGCGGGTTCGAGGCCCGTGAGCGGCGACCGAATCGACCTTGTGACATTGGTGCCGTGACCCGGATGGGAGTGAGGATTTAGGGAGGTGAGTGTAACGGAGGCGAACTGTGCTAGCGTGCTAGTTGCCCATGTAAATCCTCACAGCCCTAACCTTAAGAATGCTTCTAACCGCTGAGTTGGAAGCCTTGGCTGTTAGCTCAGTGGTTAGAGCGTTCGTCTCCCATGCTGGTGTGTGTGTGGCGGGTTCGAGGCCAGTGAGCGGCTAATGACCCGACTTTGTGACATGACCCTGTTTCTGTTTATCTGGATGTTTTGCCTCATGCCACCCTTGAATTAATCAGTGCCTACCAGTGCCACCCTTGTTAAAAATGTCTAGAATCGCCACTGCAAAAAGGGGCAAACATGTACATGCTGAAGGGCAAAGGGAATATCAAAATGTTTTACTTAAGCCTTTTATGGGGTATGCATTGGCAGACAGCCCTGGTAACTTACCGTTGTCATTAACACACCTGCTCGCTTGACTGCCAGTGCAAATTAGCCTGTACATTGGCACTCTCCATGCGTGTAGCGTGCGTGTCAGATAACCCTTCCCCCTCCCCCTCGGTTTTTCAGCCAATCAAATGATGTTTCTTGTACTGTCGTGCTGGCTGTCGGAATTATCAGCAGCACAAATAACTAAAATATTGGTGGGGACAATTTGGTTATCTTAAAATTTTGATTAGGACTAGTCCTTAGCGTCCCACCCTAAATCTACACCCATGGTCCCTCTGCCGTGTAATAGCCTATGTTTGCTCACAGAATTGGCTCTGAGCCTGTGTGGGAGGGGTGGGCGTGGTAAGAGTTGTTGGGCCTGTCTACTGTCTGTTGCTGTCAAACACTGTCCACAGTCAGTGTAGGCCTACTGATGAAGGAATAGATTAAAGCTGAGCGACTGAATGCCCATTACTTTTACTCACACACGGGAAATGTAATTGTTATATGTTTTTTATGTTGGGCACAGATTTAATAATTAAGAAGTTTATTTTAAACACTTACCATACTTCATTTACAGATGCGGTTCATCTTAAATTACCAGAGGAAAATATGCAAGATTGTGCGCAGAAAAGGAGAATTTGCTCTGTTAAGCGTCATTTATTGCACACTTGCACTTCTCTACTTGAAAAGCAACTATCTGCACTTCGAAACACCATCACCTTGCGGCTGCGGACATTGCATTCAGGAGAGGAACGATTCCTGGTTTTCTGATCGGTTCAACTCCTCGTATCATCCGATAATGTCAACCAATAGTAGTGTGCTAAGCAAAAATACAGAGAAATGGTGGAAGGTGAGGCACCTGAGTCAACAACTATTCACATTTTTTACATGGAGGAGCAGAGGCGAAGGATCGCATGGAGGTCAGCATTTTTACTGCAGCTTTCCCTTCCAAGACGCCGGAAGTCGCTTGTGTTAGTCGTTGGTGTCGATTCTGAGGATTTTGATTGGCCAGCATGGCTTTATTCCTTTTCCTACACTGCCACCCATAGGTTTGGCATAGTTATTATGGCGTATTTATGCGGGTTGATGTAAATGACAAGTTTTTTGAAAACAATGTTGTGTGCACGATGTTATTATCGAAAACGGAGGGGGGAAAATATTAGTTTCTCTAAATACCCGGCTATGTGTAAATGTGGCCTTAGTGTCAGAAAGTTCAAATAGTCCAGTGTAGAAAATGGAATTGTCCAGGGGGATTAGGAGTTGTCATAGGGCAAGTAGTGGGTCGCTTGGCTGCAAGGCCCAAGAATCGGGGCATTTGATCATCTAGATCAGAGCTACCAGTAGCTACTCGCCTGTTTCCGAGTAGCTTCATTTTTACAAAGTTTACTACATTTAAACAAAGTCACTTGGTAAACCTGATACATTTTCTATCAAATCAAATTCACAATATACAAAGACAGAATGTCTTGAAAGGAGCATTAAAACGCATAAAAAAACATATTCAGCTGTTTTGGGTGGAGATGAGCTGTGTGAATTGTGACGCCCACCTGGGTGAAAACCATGACCCCTATGGGTCTAGTGCAGTCAGTGCTAGGCCTAGGTCAGGGGTCGGCAACTTTTTTTGCCTGGAGAGCCACTTTGGCCAAATGTATTATTAATTCCGGCACAGTGAGCTGCCTGCAACAACAGCGGCGCTCGGGGAGCAGTGATGGGTTAGGTTCCTTGCTCAAGGGCACTTCAGCCGTGCCTACTGGTTGGGGTTCGAACTGGCAACCCTCCGGTTACAAGTCCGAAGTGCTAACCAGTAGGCCACGGTTACCACCAAAGGCCTCGGCTGACCACAACTGTATCATGTAGCCACACTGCGTCTTTATACCGTGATAATACCGAAAACTGTGATAATTTTGGTCACTATGAGCATGAGGTTAAATTTTCATACCGTTACATCCCTACCCAGAACGTTCTGGGAACCTTAGCTTTTGGTTCCCGAACGTTCCCTGAATGTTAGTTTTTGAGTAGATTTTGGTTCCCATGGAAAGTTTGCTGAACGTTCCGGGAATCCGGGTTCTTGGTTATTTAAAACGTTCCTAGAATGTCCCCCTAACGTTATCTAAACGCTGCAACCTTTAGAGAACCTTCCCATAACGTTCCCTAAACGTTGCAACATTTAGGGAACGTTCCCACGTTGCAACCTTTAGGAAACCTTTCCCTAACATTGCAACCTTTGCATACCAATTTTATTATTACTTAAAACTACTTTAAACTGCATGAGCAGGAATGCATTATTATATATTAGCAGGAATTAATGAACAGACAAAATTAATGGGATTTATAACTTTAATATAAAATAATCAAAATAGAAAAAAAATATAAAAGGTCTAAAAATATATATAAACATCAGACTCCATGTTAGCCAAGTATACTAACACAAGGAATTTGACTTTGGTAGGTGCTCTATACATTCAACAAATAGACAGGCATACTGTACAATAGAGGCAACAATATACATTGTGGCAGATACCAACACAATATACAAAACAACTATACAAATAAGACATAATACCAATACAAGTACACATGGAGTGTGATGTAGAGTGCAAAGTAATAGTGCAAATGTAGTGTGCAAGATGCATATTGGAATGATAAAGTATGTAATGTGCAGGGGAATGGTCAAAGTGGGGATGACCCCACTTATCTGAAGTTCACCTTGTTTAATTAAATAACATTATATTTCCTTATTAGCTGCATACTTGAGGTTGGAGATATTATCTCACGTCACATACTGGAACTTGAAGATACATAGCCTTATGATTTTCTTATTCAGTTCTGCACTGGACTTGATACAAAATTATGATTTTGGCCTATTGATTATAATGTGGATAATTAAGTAAGTATATATAATCTTTTGATCCCGAAAATTTAATCTCTTCATTTATCCCAATCTGTGAATTAGTGAAACACACTCAGCACACAGTGTATACTTCAGTGTATCATACTTTCATAAAATCATGCAACATATTCTACCAGTCAGTCAACGATAAAACAGTTATACACAGTTAATTACTTTCACTATTGACTGACAATGGGTTACCATCTAAAACAAAACCTGGAAAAAGCAACACTTACCCCAATAATGTTCAAATGACTGAATATTGTGAATAAAAAACATTTATCCTGCAGAGGAGTTGCTATTTTACGACAGAGTATTAGGGCCACACATGAAGAAAAAAATATTTAAGTTGAAATATCCTGTCGACTTTAATCTCGACGTGTCGACATTAAACTCAACATTTTGAGAATACAGTTAGTTTGGAGAGAGAAAGGGAGGACGATTGAAAGGGAGGACGAATGAAACATTGCAGTTTTCTTCGAGTGCAACAATGATTAGGCGTAGTCATAGGCCTACATCATGTGGACAAAACATAGAACATATTAACCTCCGTTGCTCAGCCAAATACTTTACTGTTAGGCTATCACGGAGTTACAGGTGATAAATGTGATGGTCAAAAGTAAACGTCATTAGTGGTTTATTTATTTATTGTAGGCCTATTATTACAGAGTGTTTTTCATCTAAAGGTTCAACTTCATGCTTATGCACTAGACTAGGTATACTAAGTGCTCTCCCCAATCCAAGACTTTCACATTGCATGTTTGTTTGTAATTGATGCAAAACAGCCTATTGCTGGAGGGACGAATGAAGCTGTCCTACCGACCAAGACCCATCTTCCATAAGTGCATTCACTTTAAGACCACAGACCCCTCTTTCAGACCACTGCCAGATAACTACATTCTTGAAAAGAGTCAATGATGAAACATCTATCAAATATTCCAGCAAGTTAATCCAATTAAATCACGCATATAAAACAATCTGTTCTGTTGAAATCACTAACATTCTAAACACATTTCTTTTGAAGGATTTCAACTTAAATAGTGACAATGTCAACCAGGCAGCAGAGGACATTTCTAACATATACCACAAAGCTGCCAAAAAAGCTAACCTGCTTAAAAATGGCAATAATACAAAAAGGAAACCGGCAAAGGAAAAGTGGTTTGACCATGAATGTAGAAAGAATCTAAAAAACAAAACAAACAAAAAACATCACAATCAAAAAAATATCTGTCTGAGAAAAGATTATTGTGAAGCTCTAAAAGATTACAAATTAACAATTAAAAACAAAAAAACAAGAACACTACAACAAATTGAAGACTCTCTCCAAACAAATACATTTTGGGAGAGCTGGAAACACTTAAATCCATCCCCACCAACAGAATTGGCCATACAAAACCCAAATACTTGGAAAACCTTTTACCAACGTTTATATAAACCTATGCCGGATAACATCACACAGGAACACAATTATATAAAACACCATTACTTCTGAATAGCCTTAAAAAACTCAAGCCAAGAAAAGCTTGTGGTCCCGACAACATTCGGACAGAGATGTTGAAATGTAGCCCCCCCTTACTGCAAAGGGCCCTCCTCAAATTATTTAATCTTGTTTTTCAAGCTGGCTGCTTCCCTGATGTCTGGAATAGGGGGCTTATATCCCCAATACACAAGAGTGGAGACAAATTAGATCCAAACAACTACCGAGACATCTGTGTGAGCAGTAACCTGGGGAAGGTATTCTGCTGTATCCTCAACGCCCGGTTACAGGCCTTCCTTATCAAGCACAATGTCTTGAGTAAAAGTCAAATTGGTTTCTTACCAAATTACCGTACGACAGATCACATTTACACCCTACATACGCTAATAAAGCAAAATGTTCAGGAGTAAAAATTGGCAACAAAAGAACTGAATACTTCACTCAAGGGCGTGAGGTGAGACAGGGTTGCAGTTTGAAGTCAAAAGTTATGATCTTCCAAAAACAACCTAGACCTCAAGGAACCAGACACCTGTTCACTCTAGGTAACACCGCCCTAGAAAATGTTACAAACTATAATTATCTTGGTTTAAAAATAAATGCCTCGGGAAACTTTGGTCTTGCAGTGAATGCACTAAAAGAAAAAGCACGAAGAGCATTTTATACTATAAAAAGACATTTTCAGCAAATAGATATTCCAATTAAAATCTGGTCAAAATATTTGACACCACCATCCAGTCCCCTAAGTCAGTTGGTCTTTAAACTAACTAATCCACTAACCCCTAACACAGATTATGTTCAGACCAGCACTGCTTCCCAACCAATTAAAGTTAACCAAATTAACAAGAAAAACAAAGAATACTATAGAACATTGGAAGAACGAAACCAAAACACAACACAAATTAGAATGCTATTTGGCCATTAAAAAAGATAATCAATTGGCAGAGTATCTCTACACTGTCAGAGATACAAAGCAGAGACAGACCCTAACCAAGTACAGGTTGAGTGACCACAGTCTAGCCATAGAGAAAGGCAGACACAAAACATCATGGTTACCCACAGGGGAGGTTGAGTCAGAGGTGCACTTCCTTCTATATTGTGATAAGTACACACCCCAAAGGGATGAATACTTTGATAGACTTGACCAAGCCATCCCAGGCTTCCTCACATTAGAAGAGCAGAAGAGGCTCTCTTGGGAGAGGATCCCGGCACCTGCCGATTAGCAGCGGGCTATGTCTCCTCACTACACAGTGTGAGAGAAGGCATTACTGTATATAATTGCAATCCTACCCCACGTATTATGTCTGTTACACCATTTCTCTTTTTTATCTGTTTCATGTGTGTTATCCTTTTTTTTCCCCTCTTATAACAAACTGAAGTTTGTGTGTGTGTGCATGTGTGTGTGTGTGTGTATATGTTTTCTTTTCTCCTTCTCTATATGTATTCACAAATATTGTTTTATGACTGTTATTTAGTCTTGATGAGTTCTAGACACTGTATGCTTTGGCTACACTTTTTTCACAAATTGTCATGCCAATAAAGCGTTTTGAATTTGAGTTCTTCAGAAAGAGAAGAGAGTCCTAGAATGAGAAGAGAGTTCTACAGCATGCTAGGCAGCAGCTTAGCCACATAACACAGATCCCCTGGCAGGTCTAATAGAAAGAAACAAAATTCCAGTGGAAATTTCACATGTTCTCAAAGACTGGCGGCTGTTAAGAGTGACGTTTTTGGCCAAAAAATAAAGCCAAAACACGTCCGTGAATTTATTCAACAGTCTATTCAACAGAATGAGAAGTGTTTTCTTAAAATGTGAGTAACTGTCTCAGCTTCTGCTTTCTCGAAGTGAGAACTTGAACAGCAAAAATAAGATAATTTGTGGGAACACAGCAGGACACATTAAAGTTTTTCTGTTGAAGCACAACAAACTTAAAGCAGAGGAACATCTTAAAATACTCTAACACTTAAACAATAGGATATGCTGTGCTGTTGATCTACTAAAGGGGTGTGTGTGTGTGTGTGTGCAATTCTATACGTGTGTGTGTGTGTGTGTGTGTTAATTCTGTGTCGTATCATTCTACTGGACGGTTGCATAACCAGCGTTGGGGTCCACAGGTCTGCTGCTGGTCTGGTCCTCACCACCAGATAACTGCATGATGCTGCTGTAGGTCACAGTGTCCTCAGACTGCTTCTGTAAACAAACAAACACACACAGAAACGTATCACCCCACACTGAGGAGCATAAACATTAAGCATAAACAAACATGATGAGTAGTGACTCACTGCAGAGGTCAGGGTTGTGAAGGAGGACCCAAGCGCAAGACTCTTTTCTGACGGAAAACACACTTTATTAACTAACAAACTTTACAAACTACTTACATACATACAGGACTTGGACTTGACGAAACAGAGAGACGAGCCGACAGGGAACAGAGAGACAGGAGGGTAGAAATACACATACCAATTAACAGAAAGACAGAGGACTGGACAAAACCAACGAGACAATAACAAGGAACAGGTGAGGAGGCAGAACTGGAGGGAAAACAAATGAGACAGGAAGCATGACCAAATAAGGAGATGGGGCGGAGACAAAGACAGGTGACAGGCAGGTAACACAAAGCACATGGGAAACAGGCAAAAACAAACACAGGACAATACACAAAATGGCCACCAGGGTGGCACAAACTCAACGGACAGGGCCAGATCCTGACAGCAGAAGGCCCAGCTGGAGTTGGGTTGGGGTGCTGCAAGGCCTCATAGTACAGATCAGCTCCATCCTGAGAGAGAGAGGGGGGAGGAAGAGAGAGAGAGAGAGAGATTGTTATGAGGATGTTGTCAAGTCAAGTCAAGTCAAGTTTATTTATATAGCGCATTTCATACACAGAGGTCATTCAATGTGCTTTACATAAACAAAACCAAACAATAATAACAAATAAAAGCATAGAAGGGCAATATAGTCAAAGAATAGTTAAAAGGTAAAGATCATAATAAAAAGGAAACATAAAACAAGGTAAAATCATTTCAAAATAAAGAATAATTAGTAAGCAAAACAAAGGCAAAAGTAGTAAAAAAAAAGTAATAAAAGACAAAGTAGAATAATTATCAAGGCAGATTCAGAATTTGTTACTCGGCACAGTTAGCAGAAAGCATCTGAGAACAGTTTGGTCTTAAGTCTAGATTTAAAACTGGCTACAGTTGGGGCCTTTTTGATGTCATCCGAAAGTTGGTTCCACAGCTGAGCCGCATAGCAGCTAAAAGCTGCTTCACCATGTTTAGTTCTAACTGTAGGTTTTACTAGCAGGTTTTTCACCTGGGACCTGAGAGGACGAGAAGGTGTGTACTGCTGAAGCATGTCTGACAAGTATTTAGGTCCTGCTCCATTTACTGATTTATAAACAAGCAATAGTGCTTTAAAGTCAATTCTGTGACTTACTGGAAGCCAGTGCAAGGACTTAAGAATTGGAGTAATGTGGTCAGTTCTTTTAGTTTTTGTTAGAATCCTAGCTGCTGCATTTTGTATCACCTGAAGCTGTTTAATAGTCTTTTTAGGAAGGCCTGTGAACAGTCCATTGCAGTAATCAACTCTGCTGGAGATAAATGCATGAATGAGTTTTTCTAAGTCATATTTTGACATCGTTGTATCAACGATCTATATCTAAAAGGAAACTATAATAACAAGAAAACCTTAATAAACGTAGACTATTCTTCAACGGCCATAAGACACAGAGAGAGATTTGCAGTTGTATACGTAAGGGATAATGTATAGAATGCCGGTCATTATTGGGGAAAAATAAGTCCCGGCAGGGCAGCGGAGAGAGATTTGCAATTGTTTACCCTCATATATCAACATAATTTATATTGAGTATCAACATCATGTATTTATAGTGAGTACAAAACCTCACATGCCTCAGATGGACATGAGTGATGCTAGTGTCCCGTTAGCGTTTGTGCCTCAGATGGACATGAGTGATGCTAGTGTGTCTTTAGCATCTGTGCCTCAGATGGACATTAGTGAAGCTAGTGTATCGTTAGCATCTGTGCCTCAGATGGACATGAGTGATGCTAGTGTGTCTTTAGCATCTGTGCCTCAGATGGACATTAGTGAAGCTAGTGTATCGTTAGCATCTGTGCCTCAGATGGACATGAGTGATGCTAGTGTGTCGTTAGCATCTGTGCCTCAGATGTATATGAGTGATGCTAGTGTGCGATTAGTGTCTGTGCCTCAGGTGGACATGAGTGATGCTAGTGTATTGTTAGCTTCTGTGCCTCAGATGGACATGAGTGATGCTAGTGTGCGATTGGCTTCTGTCTTTGCCTCAGATGGACATGAGTGATGCTAGTGTGTGATTAGCATCTGTGCCTCAGATGGACATGAGTGATGCTAGTGTGTGATTAGCTTCTGTGCCTCAGATGGACATGAGTGTGTGATTAGCGTCTGTGCCTCAGATGGACATGAGTGATGCTAGTGTATGATTAGCTTACATTAGCTGTGGCACTGGTCCTGCTTTGACTTTGAAAAGTATTTGAAAAATGAAATCATATAGTGCTTACTTATCTTTCCTAAAACATGTGTAGAGCCATTTCATACATCAGCATACTATACAGTGGGCATCGCTTTCAAATGGCCACTTCAGTCGCGCATTATGAGGCGTGAAGCTGCGTGAAGCTTTAGTACCACTTTCAGCCACTGTGCGTCGCTCTGCCACTGTACATCGCTCTGTCAGTAGCCTGACTGCCGCCCCTTCTGAAAAAGCAGGAGGCTAGGCTACCTTTAAACGTAATTGTTACCGAGAGGAATCCCAGCCTACGAATTCAATAACAAAATAAATCGTAATTAAACATTACCTCGATTAAGACTACTTGGGTATGGTTTAAGGCTTGACTACACGGTTGTAGTGAAAATCGAAATCTGCTTTTGATAGCCTACCGGTGCCGCTCCACAAAACGAAAAAATATCCTAATTTGCTGTCTATGTTATTGTCAGTGTTGGGGGTAACGCAACTACGCAAATCAAAACAGTGTCTTAATTTGCCCTACTTCTTGACTGCAATGTAGTCAATTGACTGCTTTACATGTCATTTTTATTTTTCTGTACAATAAACAAATACATCTGCTTTATGCCGCAGAATTACATTCATATTTGGCTGACTGCAGACGCGCCACTTCCCTCCCCATATTCCAAGATTAAGATAGTAGCCTATACAAAAAGCACTTCATACTACTATAAAAAATCGTTAAAACGAATAGCTATTTGCAATTTGACAAAACACTGGTCCTCATTTTGCGAATGCGAGGACGATAGCCTATGCCTGTTGCATTTAGTTAGATGTCCGAGTCACGCATGTTTAAAAACCACTGGCTCGTAATCACAACTAGATGTACCGCAGAGCGGTACAAAATATGACCGCCGCCCAGTCCAGCACATTTTTTCCACAAAAAAGAGATCACGCTGAAAGGCCTATATGATTCTAACTGTCTCACTAAATTGCATTATCCACACTCAATTCTCACTGGTATCTGCTAGACAACAAGTACCAAAACATGATTAGTTCATAGATTTCACATGTAAAATTCATTTTATACAACCCCACCTCCATCTTCTTGACTGTTCATAATTCTGAGAAATTCTTGATTGTTTGTGTTATGTTTATGTTATGCAGTTTTGACCTTGTCAGCCAGAGATATTGTGATGAAAACACCTAATTTTTTGCTTTTTAATTTTTAACTAGGTGGCGCTATACATGAGGTAATGGGATGGGTTGACATGCCCCCTTAAGACCAACATACATAAAAAAGGTGGACCTCCTAGGCCCTACGGTTCTCGAGATATTCACAGAAAACTGTCTCCGGCCACCTACAGGCCAGTTGGTGTATAGTAACATAAATTAATTTATTGTGTGGCCCCCCATGAACGGAATTACACAAAACTTGGCGTGCATACAGAGGGTGTCATAATGATCCTACACTTCCAATTGCGTGCAGTTTTGACTATGTTAGGTCACAGATACCTGCGATTACAACACCTTATTTTTACTTTTTTGTGTTTAACTAGGTAGCGCTATACATGAAATGAGTGGTTATGGAATGGGTTGACATGGCCCCTTGAGATCAACAAACAAAAAAAAAATGGTCCTCCTAAACCTTACGGTTCTCGAGATATTCACAGAAAACTGTGTCTGCCCTACCCTCCTTTCGGGGGGTGCAGTCCAGCGGGGGGGCTACAGATCAAAATGAAAAACGATGGTTCCATGCTAAACCTATATGACCTTGATGATGATGCTTCGCTGCGCGGCGGTCATAATAACAATGAAGTGACTGAAGTGACCACCTTGATTGGCTGACGATTGTAACGCGGGAATTCCAAACACCTCTCTTCCGATGATGAGTGACAGGTGACAGGTCGGAGAATGCGTGCGCTACACAAGTAGTGCGAAGGACGGAAAATGATTAATAACTGAATAAAAAGGCCTAGTCTAAATGAATAAAGAGTAAGGCAAAACAAATAGCCTAGTAGCCTAATAAAACAGGCCTATGGATTGATGCAGTAGCCTACCTTTGCAACATTATTAAATTAATCTGTCACCATAGGCTACGTTTGCAAAGAGGAGAACATTTTAATTTGATTCACAATGAAATGTTACATTTCATTTACATGTTAACAATGAGTAGTTTTGGTTGTGTTTGGGTGGCGTTATTGCATCCCTTTTATGAATGCAAAATTGTTCCCTCGCGATTGGAAGCTCCTGTTGCGCATAGGCTACGCATTTCAAAACATCGCAACGTAAAATGCCACAAAAAAGCTGTTTATGAATAGGTCTTAGTGAGTTAGGAGTCCTCTCGACTTAAGCTGTCCCAGACTTAGGTGCTACTTTTAGGTCTAAAATGCTTTGTGAATTACTTTTTGTGAAAAAATCCTAAAGTTAGGAGTGACACGCCCATTATTTTTAGGAGTTGCTACTAAATTCGCCAGTTAGGAGCTACTTTTAGCCTTAAAATTCTTTATGAATACGGCCCCTGAATAAAAAGGCCTAGCCTAAATGAATCAAGGCAAAACAAATAGCCTAGTAGCCTAATGAAACATACGGATTTATGTAGTATCTTTGTAACATTATTAAATTATTCTGTTACTATGCCTACGTTTGCAAAAGAGAACATTTTAATTTGATTCGCAATAATGTTACATTTAATTTACATGTTGACAATGATTAGCCTAGTTTTGGTTGTTGTTGGTGGCGTTATTGCATGTTAGTTAAGGCAAAATTGCTTCCTCACGATTGGAAGCTCCTGTAGCTGCATAGGATTTCAAAACACGGCAAAATGCAGCAGGTTTGTGAATAGGTCTGTGAGTAAGGAGTCCTCTTGACTTCTTTTAAGCTGTCAGAGGTGGGAAGGTGTGATGTGTTGGGGGCAGGGCCGGATGGGCACAAATGTCTGATGGCCCCCCTTCCCCCCAGCCAACGTGAATCGGGTGGTTAGTTAATAGGCCTATCGTGAAGATTTTTCCTGCCATCTAAGGCACGAGCGCATCTGTGAGGCCAAGCCTCACCAAGTAGCTTGTTTGTTTACAACTAACATTCCATTTAATTAAACTGCTTTATAGGCTATGCCGAAATTGTTTTCAACATTTTGAATATTAGTGTCGGGTGAATTGAAATGTTCTCAAAATAGCCTTATGGCTGAAAGGTGCTTGGGATCCCCCCGTCAAGCAATATAACCATACAAACGCGCTTCCTGCACTCATTGTTTCAAAAGGAGTAATTTTGGCTTTGTCAGAACTGAAGAGCTGTGGACGGCACGGCACGGTATGACCAATGAAAATAAATTAACGCAACACAACACAACACAGACCCCGCTTCTCTCACGTCAGTCACTGACATGAACGAAACACAGAACCCGCTTCTCTCACGGCAGTCACTGACAGTAACCTAGAATAAATGCATGGGGAAAAACACTTCCCCATGACAAAGACATCGTAAAACACTGAAAGTTAATATTTTGTCACTAGCAACATACATCTGTCCTTTGTCAAATGTATTATGTTCCAAGTAGCCTATGCGTAATTCTGCTTCATAAAGTTGAACAAATACATTTGCTTATTTCACAGAAAAATATAAATAGCCAGTTAGGGTCTACAGTGCAGAGTTGGTAAGTTATGGTAGGCCAACTTGCAGTGAACATACAAACAGGGGAAATTCTTTCTCTTGTAGCTGAGTAGCCTCAGGTGCGCACGTAGACATAAGGCCGAACATGCAAGCGCCAATGAATCGTGCTCTCACGACAATCACGCCGTTAAACTTAAATAGGTTAACATCACTCTAAGTTCAAGCAAGGAAAACGATGATTTGAAGACATCTGTTTCGTTGGAAGGGCAAGGGTAGCAACAGGGCAACACAGAGACAGGCCCGATGGCAGGGCTGTTATGAGAGTATTAAAATATGGGATATTCTACGGGAAAACATTAAAACGGCAAGACAGCGGGTGAAAGTTAAAATACGTGATAAACACGGAAAAAGTTGGCATGCATTGTTTCGGTCCCGTGAACAGGGATTATTTGTCATATTATTAATCACATATGATTATTTGTGAAATTGTGCAAACAGGCGCAACACATTTGAAAGGGAAGGACTGGTAGCATGCAGGCTCATGGGAAAGATTGATTTAAGAACGTTATCACAGTGTGTGGCTGTGGCGCGGGCGGAAGACAGCGACAATTGGCAGGGGAGGGTCATTGAACAATTTCTAGCAGGCAAGAGAGGGTCATGCAACTTTTGACTGAAGCACTCAAAATTCCTCCGGTGGCCCCTTCAATAAATAACGAACAGTCCCTAGATTGCTGCTGGGCTATATGTCTTGGTTCAACAACTCATTGCCGTCAAACGCATAGCCTATCTCGCGGTTGCATCCATTACAAACAAACATGCAATGTGAACGTCTGGGATTGGGGAGAGCACTAAATGCTCTACTGAATAAGCACAAAGTCAAACCTTTAAATGAAAAACACTCTTTAATAATCAAAAAAAAAATAAACCGATGAAGTAAACTTGTGACCATCAAAAATCGCCCCTAGCGGCATTATATTTGCTGCCAGGGCTAGTCTAGCAACTCTCCGTTGACTTGTGAGCTCTAGAAATCGAAACTAAATCTGGCATTGAAATCGTGTATAGAGTCGTTTGATGGGCTTAACATAATGATTGATGGCAGAGTTGCAACGGTTTGGCTTGAATTCCCTGCTACTTGAAAACAAATATCCTATTGCGTCCTATTGCGTGCAGAGGGAATTTGAAAGACAACTGATTATCCCGCCCCTCGGACTGAGCACTGCGAACGGTGAGTGCCCAGACCCTACATTATAATGTGGGTCTGGCTCGCCAGGCTAGGGCAGGCATATTTCTGGCTATTAAATTATTTCTAAACCAGTCTGCTAAAGTCTGTTAGTGAAGTAGGGTTTTCCAAGCTCCATTTCTTTTTACGAGACACCCTGCTCACTTGAGCCATCTACCGGTTGTTTGGGTTGTTGCAGCGTCTCACTGGAAAAATACTCACTGATACCACGTGATCCCACGCGCGGACCGTGAGTGAAGCTGGCCAAGTCGAAGCACTGCCCACTGTATACCAACACCAGCAGTCAGAGGAACACCTAGAGCTAGGAGATGATAGAGAACAGGGGAGGGAGGGAGGGGGAGAGAGAGAGAGAGAACAGGGAGGGGAAGAGAGAGATGATAGAGAACAGGGAGGGAGGGAGGGGAAGAGAGGGAGAGAGAACAGGGAGGGGAAGAGAGAGATGATAGAGAACAGGGGAGGGAGGGAGGGGGAGAGAGAGAGAGAGAACAGGGAGGGGAAGAGAGAGATGATAGAGAACAGGGAGGGAGGGAGGGGAAGAGAGGGAGAGAGAACAGGGAGGGGAAGAGAGAGATGATAGAGAACAGGGAGGGAGGGAGGGGAAGAGAGGGATGATAGAGAACAGGGAGGGAGGGAGGGTAGTCAGACTGAGATGGAGGTGGGCAGTCATGTGACTCTCCACTGCCTCCTGCACACACATGACCACTGCACACACACGACCACTGCACACACACGAACACTGCACACACACGACCACTGCACACACACACACACGACCACTGCACACACACGACCACTGCACACACACGACCACTGCACACACACGGCCACTGCACACACACGACCACTGCACACACACGACCACTGCACACACACACACACGACCACTGCACACACACGACCACTGCACACACACGGCCACTGCACACACACACACATGACCACTGCACACACACGACCACTGCACACACACACACACGACCACTGCACACACACATACATGACCACTGCACACACACGACCACTGCACACACATGACCACTGTGGAGCGTCAGTGAGAGATAAAGGAGTCCGTCTCAGCTGGGTGGATGAGAGAGAGAGAGAGCTGGAGAACACCACCCAGATCAAAGCTACATCTGAGAGAGAGCTGGAGAACACCACCCAGATCAAAGCTACATCTGAGTGTGAGACAACAATGACCAGGGAGTTCAGAGCTCAATACTCCACTCTGAAGACATATAGATGCCGACTAACTGCAGGAGAGCAGGTCCACACTGATGCCCTCTACACCATCAGAGTGAAAGGTCAGACTAATTATTGGTAATGTGCTGGATTCCCTGCCACACCTGCCTGCTGTTGTTGTTGTCCAGATGGTCCTGGAACCTCCTCCTGTAGTCCGACTTGGCCTTTCGGATGCCCCTCCTCAGGGCAACCTCGGGCAACCTCAGTTTCTGTGGAGGTCTGCGTTTGTGGATCGCAGCCTGCTGGGTTAAGAGAGAGTGCATGCTGCCAAGGTACCTTGTAATGGGGCGCAATCTGCATCACTGTATTTGTAGATATAATAGTTTTGAACAAGTTCCACAATACTGACAGCTGGAGGTGGGTTTAGGTATCCGGAGAAATCCAGCCGATTCGTACACGGATCTTGGTCGCTAGATGTCGGCGAGTGCTGTGGCTGGAATAACGTCTATTCGGCTGGGGTCAGAGGTCGGGTGGACATGGAGAAGTCCGGCCAGGAGGTCTCCTCTTCCATCTGCGTTTTGGGGTGTGTGTGTCTGTGTGTTTGAGTGTGTGCGTGAGTGTGTGTGTTTGAGTGTATGTGTGTGTGTGTGTGTGTGTGTGTGTTTCAAGTCTGACTTGGATGTGAGACTGACAAAGGTTGAACAAATTAACTATACTAGCAGTATTTATTTACTATACTACATTCTGACAAAGACCAAAACCATAAATCAACATATAAATAATGTTCCCTCTCTACGTTCTATATCTCGGCCTGTCGTCTCCTCCAAGTGAAAAGAAAAACATGTCTGAATACTGTATAGCCCAAAACCAGCTGACTAATGATACAGGCCTATCAGGTCAAATTTGCATTTGCATATTAGTATCTTGTTTATAAACTCAAGTCACACTTTTACGAAAAGTTTATTAACTTCCATAAACTCTGGTATTGCCGGCATCCAATAACCAGGAAATGGGTAGTTTTACTCTCACTGACTAACTGAATAAGTATTGAAATTATGTTGGAACACATTTAAATGGATGCTGAAAGGAACTTATAGGCTACTATTGACATTCTCATATTATATGTGTAAACCATACTTATTACTTATTATGACCGCCGCTAGCGAAGCTAGCGAAGCGGTCATATAGGGATTGTCAAAGTTTTTTTTTTTTTTCGTCATCTACTTCCTGAATTTTTGGTCAACGATACCCGGGACACCGAACCACCGGGGTACATGAAATTTGGTGGGTATGTAGCCCCACTAGACTTTTACGGAAAAATTTCGTTTCGTCCCCGGGGGCCACTCCCCCCCCCGTGCTGGGCCCCCCGAACTGCAAAAAAAGCAGTTTTTCCTAAATAACTACCTGAACCGTGGCAGTGAGGATGAAGAATCTTTTATGGTATGTTGGTCTCAAGGGCCCACATCAACCTGGCCCATAATCACTCATTTGTGATTTGCACCCCCCCCCCCCCCCCCCCCCGGTAAAAAATGAAAATGCAATATTATTCTGCTTTAATCGCCCCTATCTTCAGTTAAGATGTTCAGAATCACCAAATTTTATGTGTATGATTGACCTGGCATTCTCTGGGGGTATGCCAAGTTTCGTAGAATTTCATCCATGGGGGGGTCTAAAAAAAATTAGGTTATGTGTACATTTAGTGACTGTACACTCATTGGCCTGTAGATGGCGGTGCACACATACACATGCACACACACACAGGCACCCACATACTATCGGTATTAGAATGGCCGATACATAATTACAAATTCAGTAGGATTAAAAGAAAGCCAAAATAAATATTCATCATCATCATCATGGCTGCATTTCCAGTATTGGCGATAAGTAGTCGTTTGTCCACTAGATGGCGCATCGTTGCAGTGAGACGTAATTTTGTTGAAAGTTAAAAGTGGGTTGGAAAAAACAATGGACGCTTCCTACAAGGACTAGTTTACCGCAGAGAACGTCTAATAAGGATAGGACGATGTTCACATGAAATGTAATTCCCATTTCTTCTTGAAGCCGAAATAAATCTGAGGATGTTTATCGGACATGCTTGGTTTTTACTGTACGTTAATCTTATAATATCAATAAGGACCTAGGTAATGTTACCTTTAGCGTTGGTTGAGTGATGGAGGCCAATTTGATTGACTGCATTTGTAGAAAACTATAAAAATGTGGTTATACCAAGCAAATTGATAGCAACACTGTAATTGTATCTTTCGACTGTCATTTGTTGCACGTGCTACAAAAATCATTCTGTGCAATGGAAGATTTACCAACGTTACACCGGTCTGATACAGTTTTGTTTATTTTGTTTTAAGTGCGTGCAGGGTGTGAGAGGGGAATCAATGTGCTTTGATTCCAGCTTGGTAGTTGTAGTCTGTGAAATTAAAAAGCACGTGTGTGTGAAGTATCCAAACACCTTCATTTCATTATGGCTGCTTTAGCATCACACCTTAAGCTAAGCTACTGTGTAGTGGGTCCCATTTAGAAGTGGCTACTTCATTCGCGCTTTCCTTGACTCATGGAGCTGCGTGAATTTTATTACAACTTTTCGCCACGATATGGCAGTTTAAGTCCGCTTGATACTGTAATTGGCGTAAGCGATTGGTTTCCAAAGGAGATTTTATTTGTGTCGCCAGCATAGCCTATTGACAATTTATGTTGTAAATAGGCCTACCTTATAAGCCTACCTGTAGCTTAGGGAAGCTAACAGCTTTCTATTAGGATCTAGTTTGTTAGTTACCGTTTTGTCATAACTCCCTGATGCATTTTTGCATTTAGAATAGCCAGAGCGTGGATATCTCAATCGGAAAATTAAACAATATCGGGCGCCTATGGACTAGGCTGGGTGAACACAGCCTGAGCTGCCCGCTATTTATTTTTTGATTTCTTAAAAGATTGAGCTTGGTCTGGTGAAAGCCAGACTAGCCATGGACCTCAGTTACACAATGCAAGGGAACATGAATCAGCCTATATTTGCACGAAAAATAACGGACAACAGCTCTTCAACTTTGGCCCGTTAAAATGTGTATGAACAGTCTAGCGACGCATTTCATCAAGGCCCATTTGGACATGTCAGTTATTTGCACCACTGGTTAGATGTAAAACAGCATTTCGTTTCAGACTACTGTTACTTAATTTGTGCATTAACAATAACGTTTCAGACTACTGTTACTTAATTTGTACATTCACAATAAAGTATCACATGAACTAAAGATGACTAAAATCTTATGTAGAAGAAGAAACATTCACAAAGAATCCATCCATCCAAAAATGACCTTTGTTTTTGATAGCTGTTGAAAACGGCATGGAACTGACAGAGATGTTTTTGTTTATAAATAAATAAATAAATAAATAACATTATGCTGATACCTTTTGCTTTTCCCAAATACAATGTAGCCTACAGGTGTAAGTGACCTTTCATCAATCCAGTTGCCATGGATGAACTGTGATGAACTGCCCTACTTGTGATTGTTTAGAGATTTTAAAGGTTTTATAACAATGCTACATCTTCTTTGGCTATTCTACAATCTATTCACCTTTTCAGCACCAGTAGGCTACTTTCTGTGCAGCCGCACACACACACTCAGGCATGCCAAACAAGCATACACAAAAGTTTCAAGAGTGGGGGATGGGCTATGCGGTACATCTAGTTTATTTTATATTAGAATTAATTTGTGTTGTAGGTTTTTTTCTCTTAATGTTTGGCATCTAGTGGGTGCTAGTGACTAACTGGCATTTCCACACATACATACGTGCTCATGTACACACACACACACACACACACACACACACTCATACTCATACACACACATACACACACACACACACGCACGCACACACAGGAAGACACACACACTCACACACACACACACACACACACACACACACACACACACACACACAAATGCAAAAGCACTCATATACATGCACTTACACCAACTCATAAAGGACAGTTCCTTATTTCAGTTTTATCTCTCTGCCCGCTCATTGCTGTTTTCCACACAGAGGTGTAAATCTTAGTCAAGCGTCAGAAAACAGGAAAACCAGCAAAGCCACAGCATGACCTACATCCCCCCACCCCTCTTTAGTTTGAACATATTCCCAGTCAGCAGAAACCACCTTTCACGTTCACCAGACAGAGATATGTACATGTACAATTTACCATCAATCTAAGATTCCAACCATATTGTCTTGTATTTCTTAACTACAAAGAAATAGAATTGCTTAATTTTTAAGTCCAATTTAAGATTTTTTAAATGGCAAGTAAACCTAGTAAACATTTCTAGAATTGAATATGGGCTAAATTACCTAGGTGGGCCCTCTAGAATTGAATATGGGCTAAATTACCTAGGTGGGCCTTCTAGAATTGAATATGGGCTAAATGACCTAGGTGGGCCTTCTAGAATTGAATATACAGGCTAAATGACCTAGGTGGGCCTTCTAGAATTGAATATGGGCTAGGTGACTGCCTTTCTAGGTGACTGTCCTCTTATTTTATCCAAAACCATCCAACGTGAAAAGAGACGGTCTGCATATGAAGTTGCATTTGCACCCAGTGGGAAAATGTGTCTCTGTATTTAACCTAACTATGTAGGAGGAGCCATGCCACCCTGTATTTACCCTGTAGGAGCAGTGGTAGCCATGCCACCCTGTATTTTCCCTGTAGGAGCAGTAGCCATGCCACCCTGTATTTACCCTAACTATAGGAGCAGTGGTAGGCATGCCAGCCTGTATTTACCCTGTAGGAGCAGTGGTAGCCATGCCAGCCTGTATTTACCCTAACTATAGGAGCAGTAGTCATGCCAGCCTGTTTTTACCCTAACTATAGGAGCAGGGGTAGTCATGGCAGCCTGTATTTACCCTAACTATAGGAGCAGGGGTAATCATGGCAGCCTGAGGACCAACTCCAGTTCTGAGGTGCCTTGGTCAAGATCAATGACAGAAGTATCTGATAATATATCAATGGCATGCATGTTGTTTTAGTGTAATATACTATAATAATAATAATAATATAATTATCTTTGTGCTTAAACAGTAATCAAAAGGGTACACTGTTGCTCTCCTACCATATGCCCTGTCATCAGCACAAATTATCTGGCCCTTAACGTTAAATCCAATCCACCATGCCCCCAGATTTTTACTCTGTTTTTACTCGAGTAATGAATATATCCTTTAAAAAAAAAAAAAAAAAAAAAAAAAATATATATATATATATATATATATATATATGTATGGTAAAGGATATTTATTCATATATATATATGTCTACATTTAAAAGTTTTTCAGCCCAAGGACTATTGACTATATTATTAGGAATACTGCTTTTCTGTTTAGCTTCTGTATGTGTGTGTGTGTGTATGTGTGTGTGTGAGAGAGAGTGCGTGTGTGTTACTGAATGTGAGAAGATATTGGACAAACATTCACTTTCACATTCACTCATGCACACACACAAACACACACGCACACACACACACTTACACAAACACGTCAGGGGATAGTTCTGTTCATCTCTCTTTTCCACTCAGAGGTGTGAATCTAAGTGTCAGAAAACAGGGAAACTTTGTTGCTAACCGTAAATATGACGTCATATGAACCCTAATACCCAGAAACCAACTTCCCCATTCCAGCAGAAACCACCGTCTCCGTTGAACCACAGAAGTATTTGTGTAAACTAGATGTACCACAGAGCGGTACAAAATATGACCGCCGCCCAGTCCAGCACATTTTTTCCACAAAAATAAATCACGCTGAAAGGCATACAGTATATGATTCTAACTGTCTCACTAGATTGCATTATCCACACTCAATTCTCACTGGTATCTGCTAGACAACAAGTACCAAAACATGATTAGTTCATAGATTTCACATGTAAAATTAATTTTATACAACCCCACCCCGATCTTGCCTGTTCATAATTCTGAGAAATTCTTGAATTGTGTGCATGTGTGCGTGTACATCTTTATGTTTATGTGTGTGTGTGTGTGTGTGTGTGTGCCTGCGTATGTGCTTGTGTGTGTGCATGTGCATGCATGCTTACATATGTCTACTGTGTGAGTATGTGTCATACGTATGATTACTGTGAATGAATGTGTGTGCGTGTGTATCTGTTTATGCACATGTGTGCATATGGAATGGGTTAACATGACCCCTGGAGGCAAACATACGTAAAAAAATTGGTCATCCTAGGCCCTACGGTTCTCAAGATATTCACAGAAAACTCTGTTGGTGTACAGCACTAAATGTACACATAAATTATTTTATTGTAAGGCCCCCCTTGAATGAAAGTTCACGAAACTTGGCATGCATTCGGAGGGTGTCATAATGATCCTACACTTTCAATTTCGTGCAGATTTGACAATGTCAGCCAGATATTGTGATGAAAACACCTAATTTTTTTGCTTTTTAATTTTTAACTAGGTGGCGCTATACATGAAATAAGTGGTAATGGGATGGGTTGACATGCCCCCTTAAGACCAACATACAAAAAAAAAGGTGGTCCTCCTAGGCCCTACGGTTTTCGAGATATTCACAGAAAACTGTGTCTGCCCTACCCTCCTTTCGGGGGGTCCAGTCCAGCGGGGGGGCTACAGATCAAAACGAAAAACGATGGTTCCATGCTATCCATGTGGGGTTACATGCCCACCAAGTTTCGTGTACCCCGGTCTTTCAGTGTCCCGGGAATCCTTGATGGGAATTTGGCCATGCGAAAAAAAAAAAAAAAGACTAAACCTATATGATCGCTGCTTCGCTGCGCGGCGGTCATAATAATGAAGTGATATGAAGGGAGCTCTTTAAAATGAAGCATGATGTGGATATCATATGATTATTAGTCTAATCTATCTAATTGAATCTAATCTAATCTAATCCAGCGATGTCGGTCTGTCTGTGAGTTCATATCTGTGGAACCATTTGTCCGACCGACTTCACACTTGACAGGTGTGTTGCTGACAGCACAGGAGAGTGCAGTGTGGTCTGATGTGCAGGTACTTTGGAGTTTAGAAATGTGAAGAATATCATTAAAAACCACTCGGTCTGCAGTGTCATCTGATGTTTGGATTAGAAATTTGAAGAATATCGTTAAAAACCACTCGGTCTGCAGTGTCATCTGATGTTTGGATTAGAAATGTGAAGAATATCGTTAAAAACCACTCGGTCTGCAGTGTGGTCTGATGTTTGGATTAGAAATGTGAAGAATATCATTAAAGGAAGCACAGATCAGCTCCTGTCATCTCCTCCCACTCTCCCTACACGGCATCGTCACTGCACACCTACAGGAAAGACCACAGGTGTGTGTGGGGGGGTGGGGGGGGGCAGTCTCTCCACTATGAAGTTGTTTGGATACGAAATACGACAGATAACATTAAACGTTGTCTTTATGCATGTGTGTGTTATTTTAATGTTACAATGGGGTGTGCTGACAGTAAATATGTCAACAACTTTCTACACAGCATGAATAATGTTAAATAGTGTGATACTTATTTGGTTGGAAAGGGAAATTGGATAATGTAAGATGACGCCCATAGTCTCATATCACATGTATTCATTTTTATGTAGTTTATACTAATGTTTGTGATACAATTTATGATAAATGGTGAAATGTTTGTGAAACAATTTATGATAAATAGTGTCCACCCCTCTTTAGTGTGGGAATTATTCCCAGTCAGCAGAAACCACCTTCCCTGTACAGAAAGCTGAGGGATAGTACTGCATATCTCTGTTTCTCTCCCATTGCTGTTTTTTCCACTCAGAGGTGTGAATCTAAGTGTCACAAAACAGGAAAACTTGAAGTTACTAACCCACAGTGTGATGAATATCAACCCCAACACCCAGAAACCACCTGCCCCAATCCAGCAGAAACCACCTGCACCAATCCAGCAGAAATCCCCGTCCCTTGGCTTTGAACAGACAGACATAATGAAGTGATACTGTATATATATATATATATATATATATATATATATATGCGGGAAAAAAATGACTAAACCTATATGATCGCTGCGCGGCGGTCATAATAATGAAGTGATATGAAAGGAGCTCTTTAAAATGAAGCATGATGTGGATATCATATGATTATTAGTCTAATCTATCTAATTGAATATATATAGATAGATAGATAGATAGATAGACACTTTTTTGATCCCCAATGGGAATTTAAAGGGAACTCTTTAAAACAAAGCATTATGTGGATATCATATGGCTGTGTGTGTGTGTGTGTGTATGTGCCTGTGTGTGTGTGTGTGTGTGTGTGTGTGTGTATGTGTATGTGTGTGTGTCTGTATGTGCATGTGTCTGTGTGTGTGTGTGTGTGTGTGCCTGTCTGTGTGTGTGTGTGTGTGTGTGTGTGAGTGTGTGTGTGTGTGTGTCTGTGTGTGCATGTGTCTGTGTTTGTGTGTGTGTGTGTGTGTGTGTGTTTGTATCTTTTGAACTGTTTGTCTGACTGACCCCACATCTGACACGTGTCTTGCTAGCTGCAAACTGCCACTTGGGGCACACTGAGCAGACTGTGTACTTTACATTTCAATTTCATTTCTTGGGATTAATAAAGTTTAATCTAATCTATTAAGTTTGTGACCCCTCTCTCTGTTTTCCTACACACACACACACACACACACACATGCTATTTGTTTTTATTCTCATCAGGTAGCTGATCTGTGTTGTGACAACTGAAGAAGTTAAGTTCACATTTGGACCTCAGCTGTCAATCAAGTTCACATTTGGACCTCAGCTGTCAATCAAGTTCACATTTGGAACTTAGCTGTCTATCAAGTCGTCATTCAGAGCCAATACATGACCCTCATAGTCTGAGCGAATTAGGGTTGAAGGTGGAAGTAAATACAGCAAAAGGATATTTAGTATCAATCGAACCGTAATTTCATGTAGATTAAGAATTTCAGGTGCCTACAGTACAGTGCAGATTTGTACCAGAAAAAAGATATACAGCTTTGAATAGACCATGGTATAATGATTATTGGGCCAAAATCGTATATTATCACATATACAGTGGGCAGTGCTTCGACTTGGCCAGCTTCACTCGCGGTCCGCGCGTGGGATCACGCGGTGTCACGCGACTTTAATTTGTATTTTCCCAGTGAGACGCTGCAACAACCCAAACAACCGGTAGATGGCTCAAGTGAGCAGGGTGTCTCGTAAAAAGAAATGGAGCCTGGAAAACCTGACACAGACTTCACTACAGACTTTAGCAGACTGGTTTAGAAATAATTTAATAGCCAGAAATATGCCTGCCCTGCCCTAATAAAGAAATATTTGGTTAACTGCGAGTGAATCCCGTTTGCAGCTGTAGAAGAAACGCAGGACAAATTAAACATTCTGGTTTTCTCCGAGTGCAACGATGATAGACAGACATAATTTGGACAAAATATAGAGCGTATTAACCTCCGTTGCTCAGCCAAATGCCTTCCTGTTACGTCCTGTTATCACGGAGTTACAGGCGATAAACGAATTTTGATGGTCACAAGTTTACTTCATTAGCGGTTTATTTTTTTGATTATTAAAGTGTTTCATTTAAATGTTTGACTTCGTGCTTATTCAGAGCATTTAGTGCTCTTCCCAATCCCAGACGTTCACATTGAATGTTTGTTTGTAATGGATGCAACCGTGAGATACGCTTGTCATAGGCGCCGATACCTTGGGTGCTCCGTCTCTCGGGCACCCACTGAAAACATCGAGCACCCACGTGTGCCAGCTTACAGTCCCGGCTAAATTTATATTAATTTAAAATCAAACATCGCAGTTTATGTTAAATTCAGCATCTCTCATAATGTGATTGGATATGTTGCTGTCAATTCCCTATACTAACCACCAATGAGAGCGTCTCTCGTATGAAAATTCCTGCACTTCCCATCTGAAGAATTAACGCAAGGCTTTGTCGGGTCTTCAGCCCCGAATGTTTAAAATGTATATAGCCCTGAATATCATTTTAAAAAGTAATAAGTAAGTCTGACATTGTTTTGTGACATAGCTAAACACTGGTACCTCATAGAACGTCTATAACATAGCCTAGGTGGTCGCAACTCACAAAAGTAAAGCAGATAGAAAGAACTCACGCAAATCTAGCCTACAACACGCGGACAGCTTCATGCGCAGGGGAGAGAGCGCGCGCGCAGGTGCTTTATACAGAGAGATACATTGCTGGTCAAAACGTTATGAAAGGAGCTCTTTAAAATGAAGCATGATGTGGATATCATATGATTATTAGTCTAATCTATCTAATTGAATATATATAGATAGATAGATAGATAGATAGATAGACACTTTTTTGATCCCCAATGGGAATTTAAAGGGAACTCTTTAAAACAAAGCATTATGTGGATATCATATGGCTGTGTGTGTGTGTGTGTGTATGTGCCTGTGTGTGTGTGTGTGTGTGTGTGTGTGTGTATGTGTATGTGTGTGTGTCTGTATGTGCATGTGTCTGTGTGTGTGTGTGTGTGTGTGCCTGTCTGTGTGTGTGTGTGTGTGTGTGAGTGTGTGTGTGTGTGTGTCTGTGTGTGCATGTGTCTGTGTGTGTGTGTTTGTGTGTGTGTGTGTGTGTGTGTGTTTGTATCTTTTGAACTGTTTGTCTGACTGACCCCACATCTGACACGTGTCTTGCTAGCTGCAAACTGCCACTTGGGGCACACTGAGCAGACTGTGTACTTTACATTTCAATTTCATTTCTTGGGATTAATAAAGTTTAATCTAATCTATTAAGTTTAAGTACTTAAAGTTTAAGTAATCTCTCTGTTTTCCTACACACACACACACACACACACACACACACACATGCTATTTGTTTTTATTCTCATCAGGTAGCTGATCTGTGTTGTGACAACTGAAGAAGTTAAGTTCACATTTGGACCTCAGCTGTCAATCAAGTTCACATTTGGACCTCAGCTGTCAATCAAGTTCACATTTGGAACTTAGCTGTCTATCAAGTCGTCATTCAGAGCCAATACATGACCCTCATAGTCTGAGCGAATTAGGGTTGAAGGTGGAAGTAAATACAGCAAAAGGATATTTAGTATCAATCGAACCGTAATTTCATGTAGATTAAGAATTTCAGGTGCCTACAGTACAGTGCAGATTTGTACCAGAAAAAAGATATACAGCTTTGAATGGACCATGGTATAATGATTATTGGGCCAAAATCGTATATTATCACATATACAGTATATATTAGCTGATATCTCCCATACTGGTAAAAGGATCTTTACCAAACTTGGTGTACTTATTTACCATAAGTTCTTGATGAAATTAGTAGGTGTTTAATGTCTTGGTGTCAACGGTCAAGGTCACGTGAGGTCATAGTTGACATGCAATGTTTGTTTTATACCTTTCAAGCAGATTGAAGGATCCTCATTAAACCCAACACAGTTAATTAAGCCTAAATTAACTAATAAGGCGTAAAAGATCATGGGGTCACAGGTAGAGGTTAAAGGTCATGAGGCTATAGCTGGCTGAGGCATAGAATCAACTATCTGAATTGACATTAAAAAGATTAAGACATTTATTAAAGCAAAACAAACTTTATTTTCTGTATAAAAACAGTTGTTTCAACCTCCACATCTTATTTTAGTATTGTAGTAGTAGCCTCTCTGAAACTAGGGGAAATCTAAATAATTTGCTGTTTCAAACATCTGTGTGAATACCTGTTTTAAAATAACTGTTTCAGTTCAGAGTTTTAGATTAAATACAAACCATTTCTGTCAAACATCTGATAAACATTGTCATCTACAGCTATTTCCTTTAACTTAAATTATAACGCCAGACAATTGTTGTAAATGTCTATGTTGATAGAATAGTGTTAGAAATAAAAACTACCCTTGCATCGCATTGCAATAGTTATACTTTGTTCCCTGAAGTTGGTAGTAGGCATATAAGCAACGACAGCAGCGGACTGATATTACCTAGGATTCTACTAGGTATTATGGTGGGTTTTCAGGATGTGAAGGGATGTAATCATGGGTTTCATAAAGTACTGGGGGTACCAGGATGAGAGGATCTCCTCCTTACATGGTTAAGGGAGAGGGGGTGTTATCAAGCTGGTGAGAACTGGACAGGACAGGGATGAGGAGGCCACTGTGCCTTACGAGTTAAGGCCTGTCTAGCTAGGAAGAGAATAAGATAAGGCCTTATTTCACTAAACTGGAAGGAAACAAAAAAACTTAGGGCTACACTATGTTACAGATGTTACCTATGCATTACATAGGTTTGCACATTGGTTTGCATATAGTTTTATGTATGATGGGAAGATGGTTTCCACCAATGTAAGCGACCCTGCTTGGTACAGATTGGTGAAGGGTGTTGAGGGAGAGGGGGTGAGAGGTTGGCACTTCTCAAGGGCTGAGGAGTATAAAATATAGTGTACAGTATAGCCATCTGTAGGGAAAGCCTGGAAAATCCAGACCCTGGTAATCTAGAAAGATTAAGAGTCTGGCCACGAACAATGTAATGGCCCAACTCGAGGGGCAGCACCAAGCATGCATTTGAAAATCTCACTGCACGCAATTGGATAACACTAGACCAATGTTTACTCCACTCCAATGGATCGATCCCAGATGGATTAGTGGAGCTAGGCGGAACGAAATTCATCTGGCGAGAGTCAGTTTAGTCTCATCATCCATTGCAGTGAAATGGAAAATAATGAATCAAGACAGTACTGAGCACAACTAAATACTGATATTCATCCCAGGGGAAAATATTGCTTCTTACAACACTGGAAGAAAACTGGAAGACAATGCTAGTCTTCAGGGTCACATAAATTGCCAGGAGAAAGTGGACAACACCTTGTCCATTAAGGGAAAAATAGCAAGGGCCACAGTTAACAGCCATGCTAACTTATGGAAAGTCACAACAGCAGAGAAAGCTATAATTTACAGCTGGAAGTAGCACTGCTTGTACTGTGGAAAGGACTGCACGGGCAATATTGAAAGAGATATTGGTCAGGTCATGACTATGCTAGTGGAAGTATTTCACTTATGTAACTGCTAAGCACATTTGCCTACAGTAATTGCAATCAGATACTTGATTCTTATAAGGAGGGGTATTAAACTCATTGTGCTGTAGATAGGGACTCCCCATGTCAAAAACAACCAAGTAGATGTTGTGCAACATAAAAAAAGTTCACTATATTTACAGTAATTGAATTGAACATGGCATGTTGATTAGCATGTCTCCACCGTCTATAACCTTGTATGTCAGGGGATGAAACTGACCTTAACCTTTGACCCCATGGCCCTGAGTCCCTAAGTTCATCTAACTTGTATAGACAATAAATGTACTAGAGTTAATGAAGATCCATCAGTCTGCTTTGGAGACCAAATACTGCATGTGAGTTATTTGTGTGACCCCGGGCCCTTGTAACCTTGACCTTTGACCTCAAGACCTAAATTGTCTTGCCAGCTCTTTGACAACTTGTAGTGGGTAAGTAGACCAAGTTTGATGAATATCTTTCAATAGGCTTAAGAGATATCAGCTAATATCAAGATGTTGGCCCAAAAATCATTGTGCCATGCTCCATTCAAAGCCCTATATATTCTTAATCTACAGAAAATTACGATTCAAATGATAGCAATTATGCTTTTGTTGTATTTACTTCCACCTTTGACCCTTTTCTAGGCTAATTTGCTCAGACTATCAGGATTTAACTTTAAACTTTAAACACACTCATAACCATAGTCCCCCCTCACACACACTTATAACCATAGCCCCCCCCCCAACTCTTCTACCATCCACACACACACTCATAGCTCCCCCCCCCCCTCCTCATGCCCACACACACACTCATAGCCCCCCCCCCCTCCTCATGCCATCACACACTCTCCCTCTCTCTTTCTGTCTTTTCTACGCCCAGGTACGCTATGTCAGATCTCAGACCTTTTCTGATTGGCCATATGAGGTGAGAACACAGGAAATGGAGAGATTAAAAGATGAGGCTCACAAAGCTCAGAGTCAGTCAGTCAGTCAGTCAACATCAGCACAGCATGGAGATTCCTTCAGCATTTCAGCTGCTCGGTGAGTGACATTTCTGTGTGTGTGTGTGTGTGTGTGTATGTTTCCCTTCCAAAGACATTATTGTAAACATGAGTAACTTCAGTGTTATGATCAAAGATAAGCCTTGTTTCTCTGAGCAGTTGGCTTCTGTCTCATTGGTCTTCTGTTCACCCTCTGTACTGTGTGTGTGTGTGTGTGAACAAAATATGCTCCTCACCTCCTTTGTGCAGAGCCTGTTGTTCTGTAGAGTTGACTGTTGTATCCGTATTGTAATGAGTGTGTCTGGATAGTGTGTCGGGGCGGTGGTAGTGTAGTATGCAGTTGCCTGAAGGTTGTCGGTTCAATTCCCGGTTTCCACCGTTGTGCCCTTGAGCAAGGCACTTAACCCCAAGTTGCTCCGGGGACAGTGTGATCCCTTGTAATATAGCTGACATATGTAAGTCACTTTGGTCAAGAAGTGTCTGCTAAATGTAATGTAATGTAATGTAATGTAATGTAATGTAATGGATATAGGGTGAGACTGTTGCAAATCATCCAAAATATTTGATGTGCCAGAATAGGGCAGTGTGTTTGGTCTCTGGTCAGAACGTGGCAGGAGAGTGTTCAGGCTGGTCAGAATGTGGCAGCAGAGTGTTTGTTATCTGGTCAGAATGTGGCAGCAGAGTGTTTAGGCTGGTCAGGCTGGTCAGAATGTGGCAGCAGAGTGTTCAGGCTGGTCAGAATGTGGCAGCAGAGTGTTTGGTCTCTGGTCAGAATGTGGCAGCAGAGTGTTCAGGCTGGTCAGAATGTGGCAGCAGAGTGTTTGGTCAGATGGGTCAGAAAGGACTCATGTACCTCCTCTGCTCCTCTCCACTCATTGGCTCCCTGTAGCTGCTAGAGTTCAATTGAAATGTTCTACAATAAGGAGAATGTGTCTGATATTGCCCAAGTTTGTGAGGAATGCCAGGTCTTGCACTGCGATGTAGTGGTCACGGTCAAATCAGACCGTTTGGGTGGGTTTTACATGAAGTCTGTGCCCCCTACTGCTTAATGGGGGAAATGGGTGACCAATATAAAGTCCTTGTGTCCTCTCTCCTCTCCACTGATTGGCTGAGCAGCTAGAGGTCAATTGAAATTATACACTCTCTACAGGACAGCACTTGGATTAGCACTTTAAAGCTACAATGTGTATTTCTTTGGTTAATTCTTGGGGGGAATTCTCCCACCTAGCGGTGAGATGACATATTGCAACAGAATCCAGGCCTTACTATATAGTATAGTATAGAGTCTTTATTGTCCTATAAGGGACTGTACGATATTTAGCGGGGGGGGAGGGCCGGTCGCCAGACGATCGGGTTAAAAATGTTCTGCCGGCCCTCCCCCCTGGTCAATTTTTTTTTTCCAGGGGCCTCCCCCCAGCTCAAAAAAATTCTCCTAGGCCCTCCCCCCTACATGAATCAAATAAAACTGGTCGAAAAATGACTTTTACAAGGTTAAAACGGCCAGCAAATGTCATAAGCACACATACACACACGGGGCTACAAACCAGTGTTGCGCGGGTTTGGTCACAATCGGCCCGCGGTCGCCCGATATTTTAATCAACCCGACCGCAACTCGGACCGCGAATATTAATTAGGACAAAATACCCGACCCGCGATCCGACCGGCTTATTTACAAAATGTGTGCTTTTGGTTATAGCCTGCATGCAGTAGTCCATTTCTGTAAAACAAACGAATTTATTTGCGAAACTGTATGCAGTAGAACTACCCAAGGCATAGGACATGTTTGCGCAGGAGAGAGAATACGAATAAGAGTGCACGCACGCACGCAACCACCAAGGATTAGAACACTAGGATAAGATTTGGCCATGGACATTCTTTCGAAAATAGAAATGGGGATGCAAGGTAGGCAAGAACTGGTTTAAAATGCTGAATGAAGCACAAAGCTTTACTAAAGCACATCCACTGTTTAAAGTCACAAACACAACGAACTAAGGTAACTTTTATGCATGCGCGAACCTATACATAGCAGTAGATATGGCTGAGTAGTCTGTGCCATAAGATTTATTACTGTAGGCTGCCCGTTTGGCTGTCATACTTTTAAATGGCAAAAAGTAGGCCTACATAGACCATAACTTGTACTACTGTCATCTTCTTTAAGAACTTTTCCCAATATTTCCTATAGCCTATATCGCTTTTCCTGAAGGGGTGTCTTTATTATTTTAACTGCGTCTTCAGCTTCTTTACTGTTGACTTACTGTATCGATGCTTTACTGTATTGATGCTAGCCTTCTCGTGATATTTTAAGTAGGCCTATTTGTAGAAAATATAAATTTAATTAATTTTAACTGACCCGCCCGCAAATGACCCGAATATCATTAACATATTTTGTTTATGACTCATAACCGCTGGTGACCTGCAAGCTTACGAGGGGAGTTGTGGCAGATTCAGGTAGAGTTGCGACTTTTTGGACTCACCCACTCTGTCAAAGAGATGTGAATCATGTTTTGGCCTACAAACCTTTTAAAATATCGAAAAAACGGATCATTGATCAGTGGGAAAAAAATATCATGGATCAGGAAAAAATAATTTTCCTCGGCCCTCCCCCCAGGCCAAAAAAATTCTCCTGGGCCTTCCCCTAAGGCTTAAAAAATTATCTTAGGCCCCCCCTGACGACCGGCCCTCCCCCCCCGGTAAATATCGTACAGTCCCTAAGGATATTCTTTTTCACACACATCATTATTACATTCCATGCAGGATATACACAGCCTCATACATATAACATAACACCCCCCTACCCCCCTACCCCCCTCCCCCCAGTTTCCCTCCCTCCTCAACACAGGTGGACAGTGCAGACAACATAAAACACAGGGATGCATGATTGTCCTTCATGCAAGATGAATAATGTTGTTATGGATTTGTTATTTTGGCTTAATTTAAGCGAGCAACTTTGTAAACGAAGTGTAAAGGTACCAAATTATCAGTGCTAACATTATTCGACAACTGTACTGTACAAGAGGTGTAGTTCAAGACAACGCTAACGTGGTCTTCTATCTCCGTACAAGATCATCAGGTGATTCAACATTAGGGGTTTCCCGGCAGCCGGGAGCACAACTCTGTCTTTCAGAGCTAGAAGTTTAGGTATGTCCCTCCTTGGCGATGTATTCTGATGGAGGCCGAAACATGGATGCCGCTATACGGGCGACTCTCCCACCTGTATTCTAAATGGCAGATTCTACACTTAAAAATACTATTTTTGGGTGGAAGTACAGTTATTACACATGAATAAGGACATATTTTTTAAAGGAAAAATATTTTTTCCTTCAAAAATTACACAATGTAACTTTAAGTTTGCTCTTTCAGATGCACATGTACAGTAGGCCTATTTCCCGTCTTGACCACTCTGTGCCCTTGACGTGCAACATTCCACAATGACATTGCAAAGCTGACATAAACACAATACAGGGATACCCACCCCACCCAACCCCCATCACTGGTCTTTTTGACTATCCAAAAGCAACAGTGGAGACTTTCATGTGTGGCACCTCGACAGTGATATACCATAACTGTAATCAGATATAATATATAACATAAGAATCGCTAATATTACTTACAGGTAGCATAAACCACAATGTGCAGTTTATGCTGTGTGTGCTGTCATTGCCAATGTGTGCCTGGAACGCCAAGTATTGCACTGTAATGTTGTCGCAGAGAGGAGCACATATTTAATATTTATTATTCATTATTTATTTATAATAATTATTCATTTGTTATTAAATGGGTCAGTGACATATAAGGGTTGGTAAGATGATCAATTCAAAAATATGTTTAAAACTTTAAAACAAAACATGCATGAGGTTTGTTAAAGTGTATACTTAGTGTTTCTGTTGTATTCATATTATTTAATATGACGTTTATACTATTTTATTAGCAAAAGATAGAACTGACAGCCTGTAAATTGTCAAATGGTGTAACCACATAAAATGACAAATATCTAATATTTCACACCTCCTAGAGTTCATGCAAATGTTTTCATGAAATTAGTAGTTTATTTAGTAACATCCTATGAGAATATGTTTTTTTTTACATTTATTTCTAAATTTAAATTATATAAGGTTTTCATTGTACTGAGCAAGACTATATGCTGTAAACATCTTGTTTTATGTCTATTCTTTGACCATTTGAGTAAAAATGGTTTAAACAGCCATTATTACAGTGTAGTAGGGTATTAAATCATTATCCATATTAACTTTTTTGTACAATATTAGTCTTTTAGACAAAATACTGGTTACACCAATTCACATAAATCGGTTACACCAACTCACCATAAAACGTCTATAGCAATAGGACAAGAAATTGACACAGAAAATAGGCATCAAAGTAAACTGAATTTGATATTTTAATATATCATTCATCATACTCCATATCAAAAAATAATTTCATAACATCAATGAAGAAACAGGATTAACTTGTGTTCCATTTAACGTCAGTTCAGTTCTCATACGAATTCAGTCTATATCCATTGTTTTCAAAGAGAATGAGATAAAGGGCCCTATTTTCGCAAAACCCGGCAAAAGCGTATTATTATCCCGACGCAAAACCTTTTTCCTATCTCACTTCACTTTTATTAAACAATGTGCCTAGGGGTGTGCCAATTATCCACATAAGGTGTGGTCTGGCACATGATCTAAAAACCGCTATCTTACACCATCTAAAAAGCATTACGCTACTGGCAAAGAAAAACCTGGTCTATAGCGAAAGGCGCATATGAAGCACAGCTGAAGACACACTGTCACGAGATGTAAGCAAGCAGTGGTTTTTTATTCATTCGAACATTATTGGGGTAAGTGTTCCTTTCTTCAGGCTACAGTATATTTTCGATGGTAACCTATACTGTGTATAACTGTTTTGTTGTTGATTATGACCACGGTGAAGTTAGTTTCACTTTACCTATGAGTTCAAATAATAGACGAGTGCAGATGCGTGTAGCCTATACTCTGCTAGGTTTTAGTAAAGCATAGTTTAGTGGGATACCTGTTCCATACGGTCTTGCGTGCAAGCAGATTCCTTTAAATGCGCCGCTGACTATCAAAATACCGATGTGCTGTTTGAAGTTGCGCTGCTTGCTGTTAAAGGGAATTACAGATTCATTCTCATTGGTTTAAAGGATGTCACGCACAAAACACACCCATGACTGATTAAGAAACATAAGCGCCGCCTTGAGAAACATAAGAGCCGTTTGATAACAAAACCACCCTGAATGTGGACTGGACAAACCCCTGAATGTATTAACGCTATCTGCTAGTGACCATGCATTTTAGATTGCTACAATAGGCCCAAAGTGTGTGTGTGAGAGACAATAACCGTTAACGAGTGTGTATGATCCTTTCTTAACAACCAACCAACAGCAGGATATGCGTTCACATGCGCTCTGTGGCGAGACACGTTTTCCTTGCTTGTAAGTGGCATCTATTGGGGGACAAGAAGTATACTTTATTTATAATACATGTATTTATATGATGTATTTATAATTTAAACATACTATTTACATACATCATAAAAAAATATTAAATTGAATTATGAGAAGTTTAAATTTAAAATATACATGTATGTACATGTATACATGAAATGTCAAAAATCGCTTAAATTACAATCTAATTAAACCATTTTAAAGCTACTGTTCATGCTAAACAGTTAGTCACTATTTAACTTATAAAACTAATATAATTGGCACCTAAAATTACATACACTTGGCCCTGAATCTGTTCAAATTGGCCTCAAACAGAAAGGAGTCAAATGGTGTAACCGGTTACACCATTTGACATTTCTATTTAAAAGCAACATTTGCAGGCATTATTATGGACAATTATGTACACAATTGACCTTTATGTGAATATTCAAACACAGTTTTTACATTAAATTCAATATTTTATGATAATTATGATTTATCAATATTTTCAGGAGGTCATACCATTTGACATGTAACCTAAGCTTGCCTGACCATGGCATAAAACACTATTATGCTACTTTTTAAGATAGTTACTAACCTTGACTCATAGCAGGGATCTTCAAGGGTTCTTCTTTGTGACAGAATTTCCTGTCACATGATCCTTTTACAAAATGGCTCCTTAAATGTTGGTTACACCACTTGACATTTCAAGTGGTTAATCTGACAGACATGATTCCCCATATTAATTAAAATATTCAGAACAATGGGGTTTCATTACTTGTATTAAATATATAAAAGTTCTTGTGCAAGATCATGCCAGATTATTTTAGAAGAGATTTTGGAGAGAATTTCACATTTTTTTCAGCAAGTGTAATTATTTGGTTCATGTTTTTGTGGTTACACCGTATTGACATTTTTACCCAAATTCAGTTAATTCCAGGCGCGTAGCAAGCGTGGGGGATGTGGGTGTTATAACGTATGCACTTTTGCTGGAACACGATTCTATCCCCCACACTTTTTGTCAGATTAAAATGAAAGTAAAATATGGAAATAAACGCTCCCGTAAAGAGTTGGAACCGTATCTACCATAACGCACACACAGAGAGACACATAGGTCTGTTGATTTGATTGAACGGTCATCCAGCCAATCACATCAAGTTAGCCAGTGAAGAACCAGAGCCGCTCTGATCAAATTCAAAGTGTGCGTCTTTCAAGGCTGCGTGCTGCTCCTTGGGTCTGCATTATAACGTCTGCAGTGAACAGATTTCAGGTAGAATTGAAATGATAATTGTTACCGCATTATGCTAATTTAGTAAACCAAAATTCACTGTCTGACTGACAGTTTTTGTCACAATGTAGAAATGCAGGGAGTCAAAGTGAAAGCGGGGGTGCGTGTTATCAACTAGATTATACATAGCCCAGTCAGCAAACATACGTCTCCAAGACCTTGGAAAAGATCTGAACAGCTTAATTACATTGCGTTCCATTTAGAACGTCTTATTTAATCTGATCTTACAAATGTCGGTGGCATTTCACTGTCAATTTGTCGTAGTGCTACATCTACTGGAGATCTTAATGTCTTAAATACAATCACGTTCCATTTAGAACATCTTATTTTCATCTTACAAACAGCGGGGTCAAGACACATTTGAGTTCTACATCTGAGAACTAAGATTTCCATCATGTAGAACTCAAATAGAACGCTTATGAGCGCTCATGCAATGTGTGCGTCCCTGCAGCAAGTGAAACTGGAGGTAACGTGGGCTAGAAGCAACAATAGTTTAAACAACAACGTGGCTTCCTGTAACTTTCAATGGAAAAAGCATAGAAACTGCTAATCATAATCTTTAAATTGACATTAATTAAGCTGGCTATATGCAACACAATTTATTTATATTCCCTTTGCATGTTTGGGTAGACTTCAAACGTTTTTGAATTTGAGCTTACAGTTCTATCACTATTCTGTGTCCTTTACATTTATTTAATAGGTATTAGTGATACCTCGAAATTAGGCTGCTGTCTGTTAGGCAATTTATTGTAGCTTGCTAACCCATATGTACAAAACATAATTTCTGAAATGATTTCTTGATTTATAACATGAGATATGTCTCCATGTAGGGTAGTGTCAAATAGTGAAGTGATAGCAGGTAGATCATGTAGGCCTACATGTCACATGAGCCACACATATGAGAGGCGCTGCTTCTTCTGTCCCTCCCAAACTGCATTAAAAAGGTGTGTTCAGAATTTCACATTTTCTTCGGGGGAGAAACTCCCGGACACCAATATAATCCGCACCCCTCTCAGAAAATACTTACAACGTCCCTGAGTTATTTATAATTTGGCCAGATTGTTTCATTTTCCTATCCCACAACCCCCACACTTTTAAAAAGCTTGATACGCCTCTGGTTAATTCTCTCTCAAAATTGAATAAATCCAAAACTTTAAGATTAGGGTTTGATGAAAATTATGTTTGAACATTTTTAACAATTTTAAATGTATCTAACCCATATTTCCCCCAAAAAATGAGCGTCACGTCATTGACCCAAATAATGTTGTGCCCCCTTACTCATAAATGGACACCATGAAATGTTCATGAAATTTGTTTTGTATAGGCTAATGTAACAAAAAACTAAATGTTATTTTTTTCATTTCTATGTTTGATGCAGTGCTCATCGGACTTCTTCAGTATAGCTACACAACAAGTATGTATTCCCTTCTTTGTTTATTTGTGAGTGTGAAACTCTGTTCTGTTACTGTGCTTGATAACCCCAATGAAATAAAGTATCTATCTATCTATCTATCTGAAATGCTGGCTCTTCTGTTGGTGTTTTTTGCCCCTAAAAGCTGCTCTGTTGGTGATTTTGTTTCTGATTGTAAATAATCTTGGAAAATAATCTTGGAAAGATTATTTTAGAAGATATGCTGAGTCTGATTATGTCAATTGATACTGCACATGTTCTGTATTTTATGTGGGAAACAGCTGTGATAAATCGGAGTCGGAGAAAGCAAGCATGCTGGTGAACAGTAACGCTAGTAATCAGATTAAAGGCACACTATGCAGGTTTTTTAGCTTAATATGCAAGTTTTTTAGCTTAATTTACCTTCATTTAACAGCTTCAGAGTCATTGGAATGGTTATATTACTTTTTTCGGGTTGAATGGTGGCCGTGTCGCTTCCCCCTAGTGCCTGTGAGCGGAAACACCACCCTGGCGGGCCGACGGCCTCAGTGTCAGGAAGAATAGCGAGTGTAACGAATTGCTTTACTGCATTCAAATACACATACACGCCAGGCACCGGCTAGAAAATGGTAGCGATGGAGTTTCTCAGACATTCGTCATGACAGAGCCAGCGAAAAAGAAGCAAAAACCGAGAAAACAGTAAGGAAATTGCCAATACTGCATAATAGAAACTACTGCCCATTAGAAACGTTTAATGAGGAGACACAGCACTCAAAGAATCTCCTATAGAAATGTATGGCGTTAGTTTGTAACGCAAAGATGACAGTCGTCTACACATATTCCGCCCCTTTCGCCACCAAAAGTTGACATGTGAATACATTGTGCCAATCATGTGGTATATTGTGAATACATTGTGCCAATCATGTGATCTCACAGCTGGAGCGAGTATGGTGTCGTGAAGCCTTGCGCACACACAGCTCTGCCCGATATAGGACTTTGCTTAAAGTAGGGGAGAGCCAGGACAGTTCAAACATATTTAACCTACATCTGTCCTCTGCCAAACACAGCTCTGAACCAAACTGTTGAGAAATTATTTCAGCAAAAGTGGGACATGTGTAATGTTTTATCCGCCCTGTCATTGAGTTCAAACATACAGTTTACGCCATATCAACTTCCCTCAATTTCAATATTTTTCAACACATTATGATTGGTTCTTCCAAAAGGTTTTATTTTAGATAGATTGCTGCTGGGCTAAATGTCTTAAGCCACCCTTACACCAGAAGACTTTGACAAGATTTGGGTAAGATTCTTGAAAGATTGTAGTCTTTTGAGGCAAAACGTGCATAGGGGCATTAATTAAAAGACTCTTTCAGAAATCTTGTCAAAGTCTTCTGATGTATGGGTATTAGTGAATGTCTGTCAGTATCTCATTTTGCATGGAATTGCAGAGCTTGAACAGTGTACCCATTTATATCATGTTTCTACCGTGCAAAATGTTATTTCACTATGTTTATTCATGGGTTTGGCCACTGCACATCCAAATAAGTGCCCTTAAAGGAATTATCCGGAGTAAAATGCACTTTTACTGATGATTGGGGGTACATACGTTGAGTTGACATCAAAATTATGTCATTCGGATGTGTTTTGAGAAAGTTCGATTGTACCGTTTTCAGTCACAACTCGTAGCCTGGAAGTGAGCGGGGCATTTCAATTGCGCCGCTACAAAACGCTATTTTTATACCTCTTCTACAGTTCCAAACAACATAACACTTACGTGGTAGTGAGTAGAGGGTCCCTAAAGCCAAACCGAAGTATCCCGAGGTCTTTATGTGGTCGAATAGAGAGTCCAGAATGAATTTCATCAAGCCAGTACCTTTCCGGAAATGTTGCCATCTTTGCCGCCACCTTCAGGGGAAAGTCCGTAGGAGTCTTATTGCTGAGTGTGTTGTAACACGCTCTGGAAATTCACAATTTCGTCGCCGTTTAAAAAAAAAAAAAAAACATAGTCCAGTATTTCTTTCGAAAATTTAAATGAAGTTGTATGGGCTGGACTATGTTTTTTTTTTTTTTAAACGCCGACGAAATTGTGAATTTCCAGAGCGTGTTACACAGCAATAAGACTCCGTAAATCGATCTAAAGTGCATTTTACTCCGGATAATTCCTTTAAAGACCCACAGCCCAGCAGTCTCCATACGAAAACTTGATCCCCTAACTAACATCTTTCTTAAACTGTTTTTCCATGTCGCACCACCTTAAATTATAGCATAAACAGAGATCAGAGATCAAGGACAGGGCAAATGAAACTGAAATGACTGAGAAGTTTAACTACAGTAGCTTTAACATTAGGCAGTTGTATTGGTCTATAATATAGGCCTACATTCAGGCCAACTGCAACAGAAAGTGACGTCATGTCAAGTGATGTCAAGTGAACATGCCAATGCACAAGGCTGTTCACCATCCATTTGGGCCTAGACTGGAGCAGATTTGCATTCTGCATGCCGTTCATTCTCGTTAATAAATTCTCTGACGGTAGGCTAGTATATTTTTGTATATTTTGCTTACACAGGCAGTGCAGATTTTACGTAGACCTAGGTCACTAAGAGTTCCTATGCAAAGGGAAAAGACCCTGCCCTGAGGTAGAAGCTGAACGACTTATAGGAACTGCGGTTAGAGTAACTTAATAATCTCCAAATCCGTCCTGTCCGACCTTCTGAAAAAAGGGTTATAGGAACGTTATGTAGCAAAAACTGTAAGGCCTAGGAATGTGAAACTTGATAATGTCGATCTCTACTCAGACCCCAAACCATGAGGTACTGCACTGATGGGTGGTGCTAACCATGAGGTACTGCACTGATAGGTGGCGCTATAATAACTCTACTCAGACCCCAAACCATAAGGTACTGCACTGATGGGTGGTGCTAACCATGAGGTACTGCACTGATGGGTGGCCCTGTAATAATCATCTCTACTCAGACCAGAAACCATGAGGTACTGCACTGATAGGTGGTGCTATAATAATCAATTTGAAAAAAAGCTCATACTTCAAGTACTGTAAGTGTCTATTCCCAAAATTAATGTTATTTTGATATTTGCATCTATTTGCCCCTTTGTCTAATTGAACTTCTACTCTAGAAAAATCTCAACTTTTATCACAATTTCACAATAATTGAAAGTGAAAGTAAAGTGAACTCGTTGAAGGCTGTCAAAGGCTGTTAATCCAGTCTCCCAAAATTCGGTGTACATCATCTATAGACAACGCTGATAAATAACTATCAAAATAATCTTTCATTTGTTAAACCATATTTTCAAAAAACACTCATTACAAACATTACAAGAAAGTGTACAGCCCAGTAATAACAGGTAAATGTAGAGCCCAGTAATAACAGCAGTTAATGTAGAGCCCAGTAATAACAGCAGTTAATGTATAGCCCAGTAATAACAGCAGTTAATGTATAGCCCAGTAAGTAAGGAATAATGGCCGCCGAGGTGTCCTATATGTGTATAAAATGTGTATATAAAGCCTAGTCAGCAGTAACTGGTGAAATCTCAACATAATGTAATAACACTGTAGTGGTCTTTACTGTTTATTGTTTGTCATCTGACTGACTCTCTGTACTCTGTAGGTTGTGGCCCTCCCCCTCAGGTGGAGCACACCAAGCCCATAGAACAGACCGTGTTTCCAGTGAACCACACGATGCGTTACGAGTGTGAACATGGTTTTAAGAGGAAAGCGGGAACATCAAGCCTGATCAAATGCAAAACAACAGGCTGGGAATCCAAACTAAATCTGACTTGTATCGGTAAGACACTGATCTGTAGGCACCACAGTGGAGACTGATAAAGTTTAATGTTGTTGTACTGTTATGTGCTAGTGGACATTGTCATCAAATGGCGTATAAGCCTGACATCATCACATGGCGTATAATGACGTTAGCGTATAAGCCTGATATCATCAAATGGCGTATAAGCCTGACATCACATGGCGTATAATGACGTTAGCGTATAAGCCTGATATCATCAAATGGCGTATAATGACGTTAGCGTATGAGTCATTTAGCGTGTCATACAACACATTTTTCACGTTTCACTTCTCAATATGTTTACATTATTGTGCATTGTCTCAAAGAATCCAGAAATGGAAGGTACCAAGCAGAGACGGAGTAAAACGAAGATTCCAAATCGGGGAAAGGAGGTGAGATGAGTGGCTTTGCCCACATCAATTTCATATTATGATGTGTATATTTGCAAATCTGATTTGATTAGAAAAAAATAGAACGCCATATATTACCCTGCACCATATTTTTGGTGCCTCATGTGGTTTATTCACACTTTTCTGGCTTACTATTGCCTAAACATGGCTATCTTCTGTGATTGCCGCTAGCATAATCATTTTGCTAGCAATTGAGCAAAGCATTCTAAAGTTGATTTAACATTAAATATTATGCCAATGGGCAAGACTGTCAATTCAGAGCACATAACTTGTAATTGATCTAAAGTAGGCTACATGTACATGTATCTGTAAAAACGCTGTTGTCAGTGTAAATTAGCATCGTCATATGTGGGGGCATATTAGGGGGCAGCCGTGGTCTACTGGTTAGTGCTTCGGACCAGTAGGCACGGCTGAAGTGCCCTTGAGCAAGGCACCTAACCCCTCACTGCTCCCCGAGCGCCGCTGTTGTTGCAGACAGCTCACTGCGCTGGGATTATTGTGTGCTTCACCTCACTGTGTGTTCACTGTTTGCTGAGTGTTTCACTAATTCACGGATTGGGATAAATGCAGACACCAAATTTCCCTCACGGGATCAAAAGAGTATATATACTTACTTATTTTTATATGTATTGTAAGAGTACAGCTAACTGACACTGGGGGTCAGGGGCGGAGTGGCAATCAGGACGATCGGGAGTTTTCCCGGTGGGCCGGCCGAGGTGATTTACACTTTAAAGTTATTTTAAGTCCAACCAACATTTATACCACTCGCTCACTGTCTATATGTTATTCATGGTTACCCTGCACACTCATCTCTCCCATGCTGATTTATGTGAAGACTAGCCTTAACAAATAAAAAAAACACAAATAAAAAAAAATGACAATTTAATTAGTTTGTTCTTAAATTAACGCAGGCCTAGGCTAGAATGGAGCAAAGCCTCCTGGGAATGGGGAATGAGTTTCTGGTTTATCCAACCGATTGCAGGTCGAGTCTATTTACAGAAATGTAGGGGGATAAATGAGCGGCCCCTTGTCTAATGGCATGACCCTACAAGCGATAAAGTTCGAGGAAAACTGTTACTGTCTAGGAAAACTACAGGATTTTTGACAGTTGACGGATTTGCGTGGTTGCTTGTTGGCTGTTTTACACATGGATGGAAGGCAGAGAGAAAGGTTAGGAGCTGAAGCATTGACGTTATTGCTAGGCAGAAACTAGCACAAGCTAGTCTTATGTTGATATGTAGTCTATAGCCTAGCCTATGACTAATTAATGGGCCACTCAGGCTGATAAGTAGTTTGTGGAACTCGTTGGAACTGTCTATATTGTAACGTGCATGCGGGTGGTCAAGCCGATGTGTTCTGTGTTAATGTTCCCAGGGTGCAGTGTGGTTATTAACTGTGGTTATATATGTGTTATGCTTAGTATACAGTGTGTGTTCATCTATCAGAGGTGCGGGTTATGAATAACGTTTAACCTTTACAGGCCTACTGTAATCTACCTATTGAAAGTGCCTGGTTTTTCAATTATTTAATTACATGTGTTATTACAGTAGGTTGACATTGTCTGTGGCTAGGCCTTTTTTAAATTTATACAGGCAACTATTGGAGTGCTATGATACCCAGATACATGTATGTCCTTGCATGATGCTTGAAATTTCCATCCACCCACAAAGCTGTTTTTATACTGCACTTAAATATCTAGTTCCTTACACATTTATTGAAAGTGCCTGGTTTGTGGTTGATAGGCTTTTTGTATTGCATTAGCACTACAGTTCCTTCAGTTGGGAGGGGAAGGGGGGCCGGTGCCGTCAGAATTTTCCCGGTGGATTTTAGTGCCCCACTCCGCCCCTGCTGGGGGTTATCAGACAGGTTTGTGTAATCAAATTTAATCTGCAGATGAATGTGATACAATAGATTTAATAGCTAAAGCGCATCTTATGGTTTAAATTAGGTATAAAACAATTGTAAGCGACTCTTAGAGTTCTCCAGATATTAGACTGCGCCACTCACCTACTGTCTGGCTCCACTCGTCTACTGTCTCCTACTGTATATTGTCCCACACCACTCACCTACTGTCTTGTGCCACTTGCCAAACGTTCCTTGGGGTTAGGTTTACAGTTACGGTTGGCAGAGTTGGCAGATAGAATGGGATAGTAGGCAAGTGGCACGAGTCATGAGACAGTGACATGGGACAGTGAGTGAGTAGTACAGGACAGTGGTGCAGGACAGTGACATGGGACAGTGAGTGAGTAGTACAGGACAGTGACATGGGACAGTGAGTGAGTAGTACAGGACAGTGGTGCAGGACAGTGACATGGGACAGTGAGTGAGTAGTACAGGATAGTGGTGCGGGACAGTGAGTGAGTAGTACAGGACAGTGAGTGAGTAGTACAGGACAGTGGTGCAGGACAGTGACATGGGAGAGTGAGTGAGTAGTACAGGATAGTGGTGCGGGACAGTGAGTGAGTAGTACAGGACAGTGGTGCGGGACAGTGAGTGAGTAGTACAGGATAGTGACATGGGACAGTGAGTGAGTAGTACAGGATAGTGACATGGGACAGTGAGTGAGTAGTACAGGACAGTGGTGCAGGACAGTGACATGGGACAGTGAGTGAGTAGTACAGGACAGTGAGTGAGTAGTACAGGACAGTGAGTGAGTAGTACAGGACAGTGGTGCAGGACAGTGACATGGGAGAGTGAGTGAGTAGTACAGGATAGTGGTGCGGGACAGTGAGTGAGTAGTACAGGATAGTGGTGCGGGACAGTGAGTGAGTAGTACAGGATAGTGGTGCAGGACAGTGACATGGGACAGTGAGTGAGTAGTACAGGACAGTGACATGGGACAGTGAGTGAGTAGTACAGGACAGTGAGTGAGTAGTACAGGACAGTTGGCAAGTGGCACAAGACAGTAGCTGAGTGCAGCGAGACAATAGACAAGTGCAACGTGACAGTGGCGTAGGACAGTAGGCGAGTGTCACGTGACAGTGGCGTAGGACAGTAGGCGAGTGTCACAGGACAGTGGCATAGGACAGTAGGCGAGTGTCACAGGACAGTGGCACAGGACAGTAGGCGAGTGTCACGGGACAGTGGCGCAGGACAGTAGGCGAGTGTCACGGTGGCGCAGGACAGTAGGCGAGTGTCACGGTGGCGCAGGACAGTAGGCGAGTGTCACGAGACAGCATACGAGTCAGTTCCTTACGAGACAGCACTGTGCGTGTACTGTATAACTCAAATAGTGTGAGAAAACAGTATTAGCCTTGTGTTTGTACATGCAGTCACATATCTTGATGGACTTTTATAGACTTCACCCGAAAGACAGAGGTAAACAGAGATAGATCGCTGGCTGCACAAACACATGGCTAATACTGTTTTCTCACACTTTTTTACCCCTTTCTTACACACCGCGAAATACACTGATTAACTGGGAATTTGGCCATGTGATGTGGGATTGCCATGTGTGATAATGCACTGGATAAAGAGGATAAAAAGCACACACATCCAAGTCTGATCCTGGGTGCTGGACAAAAAAATTACGATGAGAAAGAGAGGAAAAAGTCTGCAACACCAGTATATGCTCCCAATAGTTATGTTTTTATTACCGTAACCGTTTTATTACGGTAATAAAAACATAACTATTGGGAGCATATACTGGTGTTGCGGACTTTTTCCTCTCTTTCTGATAATGCACTGGACTCACTAAAGTTGACATGAGGTTTTTGAGTTACACATACAGTAGGCAACAGTGTCTCGTAAGTAACCAAGTAGTGTTGCATAGCTCCTGTAGCCATTTTCTTACTATGTTAAGAGGTCAAAAGAGCGGTTTAAAAAGGCTAGCTTAGGCTAGCTTTGTAGCTTTGCCGGGATCAAATTTTCACGGGTTCCTCGCTTTTTTAAACACTCGGTGACCCTAGGAAAACAGACCTAGGTGTTAAAAAAATGTGCAGAATTGTCCTTTAACAACCGGATTGCCAAATCTCATCTACACTTTAATTTCTGTTTTCAGTGACATCTGCATAAGACTGCCCAATGCAACAACCCTGGCAGGCCTTCCTTGTCTCCCCCTGGTGGTGGCTGTGCGCCTGTATGTTCACAGTGTCTTCCTGTGTGGCACAGGTGACCCAACCAGGTGTGTCTGATTGGCCAGGGATTGATGGGGCTATGAAAGGCCCATTCATTCCCTACTTGTTGCTGCTCTCCTCCTCCCGGGATTTTTTACCTATTTTTTTTGTTTGTTTTATATCCCTAGACTGACTTTGCACCACATGTTTGGTTGTCTATCATTACACTGACCTGCAGCACACTTTTGCATTCTTTATTCTTATTTATTATTATTATTATGAATATGCTTTAATAAATTGACTTTATTATTATTGAAATCTGCATGTGGTCTCCCCTTCATGTATCTAGAGAAGAGGTCTGTTCAGTCCCATTTGTGCGCCTGTTTCTTTAAAAATATAAGGCATCAAAAGTTGGCCTGTTGGACTTTTGGAATGACACGTTTTGTATAATAGTCATGCAAAAATATGTTTAATAGTTTTTTAATTTTCATACAAATACAGAAATACAGAAGATAGCAACAAAGGACAAATTATTGAAAAGATTTGATGTGTTTACAGCCAGGTGGGGTATGTGTGTAAAGGGAAGCTGAGGTAGGGGGTGGATTAGTGAACAGGTGGGGTACTGTATGTGTATAGCTGAGGTAGGGGGTGGATTAGTGAACAGGTGGGGTATGTGTATAGCTGAGGTAGGGGGTGGATTAGTGAACAGGTGGAGTATGTGTAAAGCTGAGGTAGGGGGTGGATTAGTGAACAGGCCTAGACCAGAGTCAAGAGGGTCCAGAAGCCTCCAAAACTCTGTGGCATGTAGGTGAGCATTGCCCTTTCACTGTGCAAGATGCACAAATCAGCACAGAACTGCACTCTAGTGCATTTGAAACATCTATACTGTTCTTACATCAGTATGTCTGTTCTACTCATGATACTGTTTAAATTGTCCCTTGGAGATAAATAAAGGGTTTGAATTGAATTGAATTGAAATGTCCACTGCTGAGTCCACTTCCGTGAGACACTCAGGAAGTCAAAAGCTAGCACACACACCCCCATCCTCATTAATGGGACCGAGGTGGAGCCTGTCATCAGCTTTAAGTTTCCTGGTGTCTGCATCTCCAAGAAGCTCTCTTGGACCCTCAACACCTGTACCCTGATCAAGAACCTCTTGGACCCTCAACACCTGTACCCTGATCAAGAACCTCTCTTGGACCCTCAACACCTGTACCCTGATCAAGAACCTTTTTGGACCCTCAACACCTGTACCCTGATCAAGAACCTCTTGGACCCTCAACACCTGTACCCTGATCATGAACCTCTTGGATCCTCAACACCAGTACCCTGATAAAGAAGGCTCACCAGCGTCTCTTCTTCCTGAGGAGACTAAAAAAGGTCCACCTGTCTCCTCAGATCCTGGTGAACTTCTACCGCTGCACCATTGAGAGCATTCCTCACCAACTGCGCCACAGTATGGTTTGGCAACTGGTCTTTCTCCGACCGAAAAGCACGGCAGAGGGTGGTGAAAACTGCCCAACGCATCACTGGTTCCTCACTCCCCTCCATCGAGGCCATCTGGCATGTGTGTATCCTCTGCATGCCTGGAACACCCACAATCCTGTGCACAATTATGAAAGATTTCAAATCTGTACCAAACAAGGCAGTTCACTACTGTATGTATAAACATTGTCTTATTGCCAATATGTAAAATAGCCTAAATAAAGTATGGGCTCAGGTCATTTTGACACCGTAGTCATGAAAAGAAGGCATTTAGGAAAGGTATTTAAAACTTTTCTAATGAGCACGACTGCAAACTAAATACTAGAAATGCAATTCCAAGGAATTACCAGTGCATGAAAATGCAAAAGTTGTGATGTAAAATATCATGTATAGTTAAAATAGATAATAAAGAGATGGTTACTACGGTGATGCTAGGATAGACATGGTGGTTGCATAGCTTAATGAAAAGAAGGCATTTAGGAAAGGTATTTAAAACTTTTCTAATGAGCACGACTGCAAACTAAATACTAGAAATGCAATTCCAAGGAATTACCAGTGCATGAAAATGTAAAAGTTGTGATGTAAAATATCATGTATAGTTAAAATAGATAATAAAGAGATGGTTACTACGGTGATGCTAGGATAGACATGGTGGTTGCATAGCTTAATAAAAGTTGATCGTTTAAAAGTAGACTGTTTAAAAGTTGAATGTAGATAGTTTAAAAGTTGTTGATAGACAGCTAGTTTAATAGATAGATGGTTTAATGATAGTTTACAAGTAGACCGTTTAAAAGTTGAATGTAGATAGTTTAAAAGTTGTTGATAGACTGAAAGTTCAATGAATGTTGATATTCAAATAGTTTAATGGCTGTGTATAGGTAGATTTTTGAAGATAACTGAAATTTGCAATGGCTCTAATGTTTGCTAGCAGTTATGCTAACAATTTTAACTATGCTAACAATGTTAACTATGTTAAACATGTTACTTAGCTAATGTTTTCTAGCAGTTTTGTTAAAAATGCTAACAATGTTAAGTATGTTAACCATGCTACTTAGCTAACCTAGCTAATGTTTTCTAGCAGTTTTGGTAAAAATGTTAATTATGTTAACAATGCTAACAATGTTAACCAATGCTACTTAGCTAACTTAGCTAATGTTTTCTAGCAGTTTTGCTAAAATGTTATCTATGCTAATATGCTAACTATGTTAACCATGCTACTTAGCTAACGTTTTCTAGCAGTTTTGCTAAAAATGTTAACTATGCTAACAATTGTAACCACGCTACTTAGCTAATGTTTTCTAGCAGTTTTGCTAAAAATGCCAAAAATGTTAACTATGCTAACCATGCTACTTAGCTAATGTTTTCTAGCAGTTTTGCTAAAAATGTTAACTATGTTAACATGTTAACTATGCTAACCATGCTACTTAGCTAATGTTTTCTAGCAGTTTTGCTAAAAATGTTAATAGCGCTAACTATGTTGACATGCTAACAATGCTAACTAGCTACAGTGGGTAGGAGTCATAGTTGATGAGAAGTGAAGTTACAATGGCTGAACAGTTAAAAAGTTCAGTAGTTTAAAGGGTTAAATTGTTTAACAGTGAATTATTGTAGTGAGGACTTTTCTTTTGAAACAGTTGTAGACAGAGGAAGCAGTTGAACAGGATGTGTAGTCTTAAGAGAATGCAAGGATTAAAGTTCTCCGTCGTACGACGGATTTCCGTTAATTTGATTTTAGAAATGTTATATTTGAGATCGATGCAGATCCGATGAGAAAAAAAATAGGGGGGGGGGGGGCTATCACCTTTTCTTTTAATTTTTTTAAGGCAACTACAAATATTAGGTCAGATGAATTAATGTGTGTGATGGTAAATGTTTAAAGACCTAATCAGGGGCGGACTGGGACCAAAAATCGGCCCTGGCATATTTGGCCAAAGCGGCCCTCAAATCGGTCGGGCACACCTAATTAAATACAAAATCTTTGCATTACCCTTAAATATATATATTTTCAACTGCACTGAAAGTGATGTAGGCCTCATTGGCTATCACTCTGACTGATCAGAGGTAGCCATGGAGCACATGATCTCCATTATTCAAGTAGGCTATACAAGCAATTATTAAAGAGTTTCTGCTTGAATTCAAAGTATCATTTCAAATTATTCAATAGGCTACATTTAAACTGTAAAATGCTCAACTGACAGCAGCACCAGTTACTGAAGCCTATGTGTAAGGAGCTAAATTTCTTGATTGTCGTAGACATTAATCACTGTAGGACAACTGAAATAAACAGGGCTGTTGCTGGAAATATTTTATTCCTGTAGGCTATACTACCTACCTACATTGCTGGTACATTTTGGAACAGTATAGCTATATTAACTAATTATCTTTAATGTCTTCCAGTAGCCTATCGTATAGGTCACTGTATATATAGCTTAGTTGGCTTGTTCATGAATATGACTTGATGTTTTGTAGGCTACATTTCCGTCAGTCTAGTCTTTTAGCCCATCTTTACCATGATAACCCTTCCAAGATAGAACCCTTTCGACGCTCTACTAGAGACCAACCACCACTCATGCCATCGATGTTGAATTTTGGGCGTCTGATGGAAACTGATCAATCTGACCAACAATTAATATCGATTTGCTCTATTTCCACTCTTTTGCTGTCCAAATCATTCATTTAACAATGCAAATCATTTGCAAATCATTCATTTAACATTTAAGTTGCGCTATTTGTTATTATAATCACAGCACGGCCTTACTACGTTGTCATTACCATATCATTACAATATCGCAATTAATAATCATCATAATCATCATCGTCAGCATGGCATGTCACACTTAGCCTACCTGCTCCACCACTGAGTTCTTATCATGTAGCCTCAACTAGGCTCCACCACCTGCTCACTGTCCCTCTGCTCTGTATGCTTTCTTACATCCTCGTTCGAACTCAACGAACTTCAACATGTTGCTGACATATGCTAGCCTACTTGCAATATTGTATTGGTGTTACTTTTGCACTATTTTCACTACCGGCACCCGCCGCAATTTCGTGTAGGCAACTTCGATTAACTTTTGATGCGCTCACAGAATCCTAGCTCTGAGCCAAAATGCGAGGGGTGGGGCCTGACGTGAGCTGTTATTGGATCAGTCGAGTGTCAATATGGAAATGTAACCAATGGGCCGCTGATTGTCCTTCCTTTGGGCCGATCGTTGGCCAAAATTATTTAATTATATAGTCTATTCTATCGGCCCAAAAGGTGCGTCGGCCCACCGGGAAAATGCCCGGTATGCCAGATGGCCAGTCCGCCCATGGACCTAATAGTGTTCTTGAGAACTTTCTGTGTCTCAATCAGTGACTGCTCAAGAAGATACGTCAGCCATGAGTTTTGCTTTGTTTATGTTGTAGCTACACGCTTGTCTCATGCACTGTAATTACACTTTTCTCTTTACGATTTTGCTTAATGGTTGCTGCTCTGTGGTTTATTTTGGCAGATTAATCAAACATGTTTAATTGAATTCATAGACGTGGGAGAATGGCAGTGGTGCATTTTAATCAAACATGTTTAATTGAATTCATAGACGTGGGAGAATGGCAGTAGCGTATTCATTGTTTTTCAAAAAGAAGCGGGCAGGAGGCATTACACACACCTGCAGCTTCCTGCACACTCCCTAGTCTGACTCCCATGCAGGCTGTCATTAGTCTCTCACTCCAAAGTCTCAGGGTCCCTCTCCCTTATACACACACACACACACACGCAGACACACAGTGGGGGTACAGGCAATACTAAATACCAAAATATCAAACATCCTTAAACCAATTTTTAAACCAATATGAATTCAAGTCTCAATGACTTCAACCACAACATGATGAGGGTTTTCTTAGAACTCTGAGTAACTACCATCTTCTGTTTTCTTGAAATTAGAACTTGAACTGCAACTGTAAGGGTCCTGTCGTGTTTTGTTTTCCCTGTTTAGTGTTTTCCTTCATGTCTGCTCCTCTTGTGTCTTCCTGTTTGCTTTGTTTACTTCCTGTGTCCTGTTCCATGTGCTCCTTTGTTTTGCCATGTGTTTCTGTTCCCTGTGCCTGTGTCTCCGCCCCTCACCTGATCCTTGTTAGTTTAATTATGGTTTCCAACTGTCTCTTGTTCCTTGTTCGACTGTGCTTTGTTAGCCCCTGTGTATTTAAACCCTCTGTCTCCCCTCAGTCCCCTGTCGGTCATTGATGTTGTTACGTGGTTTGCTTTACGATTCATCGCATTAAAAATTCCGGTTTTCCTCAAACTCGCCCTGCCTCGACTTGCCCTGCGCCTCGGTCCAGCTCTCTACAGCCGACGGTTACAGAATGACTGACCAAACTACCGATCAAGCAGGCAAGTGTTTGGTTTGCTATCCCCTCGCCATTAAGAGGTTCCCCAGTATTTTGAAAGACGGCTGGTCCTCTGGGGAAGGTTGGCATTGTTTATGTGGCCTGTAATCGTTTTTTCGGCTTTTAAAAATACTTTTGGAACTACTCAGCCCCTGTGTGCGATCTCCCCTTTCTTCACTTGGTCCTCTGGGGAGGAATGGCCGGGCCTCACTCCAGTCCTGGCTCCTCGCCTCCTCGCTCCGGTCCCGGCTCCTCGCCTCGCTCCTGTGCAGGCTCCCTGCAACTTCTGGTCCCTTCCTGTTCCTAACCTCCCTGTTCCCATGACTCCAGTCCCCGCTCCAACTCGAGTCCCCGGTCCAGTCCCGCATCAGATTCCTGCTCCATCTCCTGCTCCAGTCCCGAGTTCGACTCCGACTCCTGCTCCAGTCCCGAGTTAGACTCCGATTCTGGCTCCGACTCCAGCCCACATTCCGGCTCCGGCCCCAGGTCAAGCTCCAGATCCTGCTCTAACTCCAGCCCCGAGTCATACTCCTGCGCCGGCTCAAGCTCCAGTCCAGACTCCGGCTCCAGTCCAGACTCCGGCTCCAGCCATCCACGTCCGGTCGTCCACCCCAGGGGGTCAGGATTTGGAGGGTTAGCTTCAGCCAGTTAGCATGTCCTGATAGCACAGGGGCGTTGAATCCACGTTGAATCAACCTCCGCCGCTTCAAACAAACGTGGATTCAACGCCCCTTTGCTATCTGGGTGGCATTTGGCCGCCGACATCTTTGAAAACATGGTGTTACATGGTTGCAACTTCCGGCACCAGTTTGCACATGCTGATTGGTAGATGCTTCATTGACAGCTCATGCACGAGTTTCGAGTTGGGCACGAGCTCCGTCGCGTGTGCATGGTGGTAAACCATTTCTCTGCATTTCCTGGAAGACGATGAGCGACTTGTAGGCCTACCTGGATTACGCTCCGAACTTCAGACATACAGCCTAGTTTAATATTGTATGTGATTATTATGTGGGGACTAAACTAATACAAAGAAAATATTAGGGATGCACGATATATCGGCGGCCGATATATTATTAGCCGATAAGTGAAAAAATGAAAATATTATTATCGGTCCGATAACAGAATTCTGGTCGATACTTGAGCTTGGTTGGCTATACTTTTTCCTCAATATAATGTCAGCGGTGTGAATGTATTTCACCACTCTAACAAAATCTGTGGATATGCGTTCATTTGGGAATCTGTGCATCTCAAAATCCTCTCGTGAATGATCCGCCATTTAACCTTAACAGAGCGGAGCTCAGCCCTATCTAGAGCCGTCTTGTGCTGGTGTGTTTGCACTTTACCGCGCTGGTCGGAGAACCAAAAAAACGAGTACATAAGTAGGCCTATTTCTAAGTTGTGTTTTAGTATTATATTTGCATTACAGTACTTTAGCTTGGGTTTTGTATTATTACCTAGAAATATGCTAACCATTCGTGCTTCAGTTCCAGACAGGTCATCATAATAAGTTATTAAAACCTTCGGGGCTAACTCCTTTCATTTCTGCTGCAGCAAGTTGTGCGCAACAGAGTAGACGGACATAAGATACAGTCTGAGGAGTTGCAGCTTTATTCAGTTACCCGCAGTTGAAACTAAACCTACTGTAAGTTTCCCTCACAAACTCTGATTTGGTCGCTATACTGTAGCTTATTCCAAGCTGAGCCGTTTATGAGCGTTTAGTCCTAAATGAAAACGATTCAAATTCTCTAGCCACTCACTCGCAATTCACTGACATCAGGTTCGCTTAAAGGAGCCACACATACTGTAGGGCTAGGCTACTGTTATGTTGTTATGTTGTTGCATGGATTCTATACTCTGTGGTGGATAGGATCTACAATTAGGTGTTAATTAATATTCCTACGCTAGGTCGAAGTAATTGAAATGCAAGTGCAATTCAAGAATTGAATTGGAATTTAAGAGCCAGTTTCAATTAAATTCTGGAATTTTGCACAAGCCTGATTTAAGTCGGGAAAACGTGGATGATTTTGATTACTTCTACGTCTGGCTACGTCTGAGCCCGCTAGCATAGCAACATGCTAACACATTCGCGCTGCGCACCAGAGCGCTTGAGTGCACGTACCGACACGGGAGAGGTATGACTCAACTCGTGAAAGTTAAGGTAAGAACATATATTACTACTGACATTGGGTGGCGTGTTCCTTTAAAGGGTCTGAACACACGGTAGAATTCCTGAGAACAGTAGATGCTGCCTTTGATATCCTAAACAGCAGAAATCCACTTGCGAAGGGTTATAAAGCCCCAATCACAGTACACAACAAGGACCGCACAAGGCTGAAGAATATCTCATCGGTCTAAGGGATGGTGGGGGGAAACCCTTGTATGCTGGTACAAGAAAAACCTGCGTAATCGGACTCATTGCCAGCTGCCGAAGTGTTCTGACTGTGTTCCGTGACTTAGTGCTGCCTTCTGATGCACAGTGCAAAGTATTTGCTGACTTACAAATGAAGTCAGGACCATCTTGAGCTGTTTTTTGCTGCCATTAGGGCCAGGGGAGGCTGCAATAACAACCCTAATGCTATCCCGATTAAAGCTGCATACAAGCGCCTACTTCTGAAGCACCAGGTGAGGCAAGGGAATGGGAACTGTCTCCTCAGGGACAACACAAACATTCGGCAAGCCTCCTCATCAGTTGTACAGTTTGCACACGGGGGTGTTGTTCCAGTACAACAAAGAATATTAGAAAAAGATATTCAACATTGTGCAGACCTGGTTGTCCGGTGGACAGCCCATAGAGCCCCGTTGTGGACCCGGAAATGTTGAGTACACCAACGTTTTATGATGGAAATATATAGTATGGGTTCCCAGCATGCAGAAACTGCTGGATGCTAATTTGCATATGTTGGGCAATTTGTGTAATTGGGCTAATTAGCATAAATTAGCATAATCACCTATTTTGATCATTTTATAAGAGCTGCTTGGCCAAAATGGACAATGTTAGTATGTTTTTAGGGGTTACTAGAGATGCTGAGTCCATATCTGACATTTTCAAGACTCAAAATAACTACTTAAACTTGGTTTGGTCACGTTCTTACCCTCATTAAGCTGATTTTGCTGAGTTTTTGGGGGCGATTTAGACAGATTTTTGGAGGATAAAAATGTTCAGTGTTCAGGAATAATTTTGATCCTGAAGTTATTTTTGAATTCCACAATAATTTTGAAAATAGCTATTCACTGGCCCTCTTTTACTCTCATTAACTCATTGAGTGCCAAAAACGTAATATTACGTTTTTCCTTCCCATGCGTTGAGTGCCAAAAACGTAATATTACGTTTTTAGCTTTTTTTTTAAATTACGAAACAAGACACTCTAACACACCTTATATGTGATTTTAGGAACTCTGTGATGAATGGAAATGAAATATATGACGATCGAAAACTCATGAAAACGCACAATCTGGACATTTTATCATAACTCGGTTGCCGCTTTGGGTCGAATCAGTGATGCATGCACGTCATCTAAAAACCAGGCCATTTTCATGGGTCTATCAGGTGGCAGTCTCGCCAGGTCTCGCTGATCACTTCCCGGAAAGTTTACAGGCAACACTTTAATATTTCATGAAAGACGTTTTATCTCCATTTCTAGGAAAAAAAACAGCGATTTTGATGAAAACTAGCCACTGTTTAGCTTGGGATTTCTCAGGAACAGAGGCGTGTAGAAATACACGGTTTGCACCCACTGAGAGCTTTAAGTCTCACCTTTTAAACGAGCCATTGTATGTGTTCATAGCTGTAACACAGAATATGCTGTGGCTGTACAAAAATCATCAACAATGGTCTAGATTGCTGGCACTCTAGGACAAAGCTTCCGAAAACAGCTTGGCATTCAATGAGTTAATCTTGACAATGAGGACAAAGGTTCACCGCTGGGAAATCACAGCAAGCACAGTTACTTTGCTCACAATTGCTACGGCGTACCAGAGAACCAGGCTGATAATCTGTTAAAATGGGGCGGCACATGAAAAATGTTGTGGTGGTTTCATTTGAGCCTTTTATTTCAATATACTGTAGGGTCGTAGCCTAGAAATCTAGACGCAATTGCTGGCAGGGTTAGTCTAGCAACTCTCCGTTGGCTTGTGAGCTGGAAAAATTAAACTTCTATCAGGCCAATCAAATCGTGTAGGCGAGCTTAACATAATGATTGATGGCAGAGTTGCAACGGTTTAGCTTGAATTCCCTGCTACTTGAAAACAAAGAAAATGGATGTTGCTGTTGACGAACAGCGTGACACAAGTTAAGCTTTTTTTGAGTTGGCAAAAGTGGTGGGAAAACGCATGGGACTCATAACGCTGCCCTATTGCGTGCAGAGGGAATTTGAAAGGCAACCGATTATCCCGCCCCTCGGACTTAGCACTGCCAACGGTGAGTGCCCAGACCCTACATTTTAATGTGGCCTGGCTCGTCAGGCTAGTAGAGTCGGCCTGTGACAGATAAGGAAACTGAAATAAGGAGACTGAATGAATGACAGACCTCTCGCCTCAGGCTGACCTAAATTTAGGTACGTTATCTTTGTTTATGGCCTAGCATGGCCATTTTCTGGAGCTAACCTATGTTAGACACAGAAAGGCCAATATAAATCAGCTGGAAAGCTGACGCCTAATTGTGTAAAACATGATTGCACTTCCACCTACCTTGGGAAGCGAACTCAGGAACGAGGTCCACCACTGATGGAGTGGTGCTCGGCCAACAACCTGATACTAAACACTATCAAAACCAAAGAAATCATCCTAGATTTCAGAAAGTACATAGCCGACCTCTCTACATCAATGGTATCTGTGTAGAGAAGGTAAAAACCTCTTGGCACCTACATCTCTGTTGAACTGTCCCTGTCTCAGAAGAGCGAGAAACATCATCACAGTCATTTCAAACTCATGCAAAAGTCCTTTTAGGTAAGTCCCTCCACTCGGCGGCCATATTGCAATGCTTTTTGGGCACTTATCTGGCATCTACAGTATTTGGGGTAGAATTGCATGTGCACAATGCTTCACGAATCAAGACACATCAATCTCGCTCCAGCTGCACAATCACAACACTTGATTGGCACCTTATTTGAAAGCTACAGCATTGTCCGGCGAGTTCTATTAGGTGAGGGTCTATATTGCTGGGGGCAACACCTTTACTGTCTATGGGCAACACTTGTTGGCAATCAGAGACACCTGTCTGATTTTCAGTCAGAGTCACATGCTTCTCCATTGGCCTCCAGTGATTGTTGCCCTCACCAAGATGGCAGTACTATTTACGTACGTTATGGAGCCCAATGCGGTATCTAGCTTTCTAATATCTATAATTGGCATGATGTACTCACAACATATCACATGATTGGCATGACATATTCACATGTCAACTTTTGACAGCGAAAGGGGTGTAATATGTGTAGACGACTGCCATGTTTGCGTTACGAACTAACCTCATACTTTTCTATGGGAGATTCTTTGAGTGTTGTGTCTCATTAGAACGTCTCTGCCCATGCCACCATTTGTTTGACCTGTTGCCCTCTGGGAGGCGCTACAGGTGCATCAAATCCAGAACCAACAGACTCAGAAACAGCTTTATCCCTAGGGCAATAACCATGTTGAACTCAAATAAGCACTAATCCCCTCCCCACTGCCAGAGCATTTATCATCATTCCATCCTGACTGTTTATTTGTTTATTTGTTTATATGTAACTGTTTTTACATCTGAGGTGCAATAATTTAATGCATCAAGCACTTTAGCTTTCCAATCAGGTCACTGCGTGAATGTGGTAGGTTGGCTTCAAGTTGTATGTCCTTTTTATGTTGCAAATGCACTTTAAACTGATCTTTTTAATTTCATTGTACTGTTCAATATCAAATTAAATTCTGATTCTGATTCATTAGCGCCTCTTATGTGGTGAAATCCATCATGTGATGAAAGGCAATATGATTCACTGAATTAAAGGTACTATGTTTTTGGGAAAGACCTTACTTGAACATATTAAATATGTAACGATGCGCCGTAAATCGGTTACAAAATGATACAAATGTGTCAAGCTGGTTGAGATAAAAAAAAGTAATCGTGATACAATTTTTGAACAGAATAGGGCGTAATCTGCTTTTGATTTCACTTGTTCAACGTTCAACAATTGGTCAAAAGATTATTCTAATGTAAGCCTCATCAGGTTCAGATAAGACAAGTTGATAGGTTGTGTTCCTTTTAGTTTCTATAGGCCTAAAGAAAATATTTTTTTTCAGTCATTTTTTGTGAGCAGATTCTTCTATTAACAGAAAATCGGACTGTGAACTTAAAATTGTAAATCGTACCGAATTGTGAGTTTAGTGTCTCATTGCATCCCTAGAACATACATGAGGTGCCCATGTTTTGCGTTTGCTACAGAGCAGCCTGAAGATGGCATGCAATGTGTTGTACACCGTAGGAAATTTTTATCCAAGCTGGTAAGCTTTGAATTGTATAATTTAATAATTGACATGAAGTGCAACACACCTGCTGGGCTCATAAATGTTCATAAAAACAGGGTAAATCGGCACTATAAAGAATCAACGACTGAAGACTAATAAACAGCTAAACTTAGTTAATAAACTTACAACAAAAGGTGTTACATCACATCCAAAGATCACTTATTATATGATCTACCTCCAGGGATGGGCATAAATACATCAAAATGTATTTCCAAATAAAATACAAAACACTCACCTTAAACATGTATCAAAATAAACTACAAAATACAGCAGCCAAAAAAATTATCAAAATAAAATACTGTATTTTTGTATTTTCAAAATACGACAAAATACTTTTTTCTAAAAGCCTTTTTTCGTCTATCCCTTCCCTACTTGGAAAAACATCTGAAAGCAAGAGACTCCTTCCATAATCAGTCAACAGATTAGATATGCTGACCCCTAGACATCCCAATATAAACCTCGGCCAGGGTCGGTGCCAGCGGGGGGGTGGGGGGCATCCTTCGAGCCTTTTGGATAACTGAAACAATATGATCATGGGGGAAAATAGTGCAAGGACATAGTGGTCATAGCCTATAGTGTTTAATAGACTAGCACACAGTGTTAAATAGAATAGTTGCATAGGCTACAATACAAACAAATAAGATCCTACTCAAAAGCCAATTGCACATAGGGCCTTCCTATAATATTGCAACATTGAACGTAGGCTATGTGATCGCTCGAAATGTTCGTTAAAGTACATAACTCTAACACATTTACGATTGGATGGATTCCATGGACCCGATTTTCACCTCAACAAAGGAACCAATCACAGAACGGAGGGGGGACAGCACAGCAAGACGATGATGACACACTAAAGCGGTTTTGAGCTACGTACAGACGCCAAAAAGGGAGATCCAAGGTCTAACAAGAGCCAAGGAGCAGGACCGGAGCACTCAATGCTTAACGTATTTTTATTCGTGCAAACTGACTAACCTTTCGACGCCCATGTGTCTTCTACAGAGTCACAGTCAATGGCAATGATGTACTACGTACAGACCCATTTGATAGACATTCGTAGCACCCAACAAATGGCACTGAGCATTCGTAAACCACGTCTCCATGTGTATTTCCCAGACCCAAACTCAATGAGATGAGGCCAGGCTATGTGGCTAGGCAGAATGTGATGGAATGTGATGGAAAGTTTAAGAGCGAACAGGACACTCGGCATGGCTTTTAGTATCTGCTCTGACAGTCCAGTTTTATTGACTGTTAGTCTACTGTTTGAGTTTAGAGATGTACTGTTTCACAGCAACAGGAATGCCGACTCCACAACTGTAGCACTTCCAAGCCAGTTGGCGTAATAGATTGCCCACTATGAATCAGTGACAATAATTCAAAGACAAACAATCCAAATGGATGACTTATTTAGAAATTTAAGCTATTTAGCATTTCATCACAGATGAATAATTTTGTATACACCTGAAACTGGTGTGTGCACAACCTCTATCAATGTAAATAAAAAAAAGTAAAAAGAAAAAATCAGGTTGCCACATTAATACCATCCAATCAGTTAAGCCAATTGTTATGACATTATCAATCATTTCTCATTTAAAATGTGCAAAATTGGAAATGTCCTTGTTTGAGGTATCTTCAAGTTACCATAGCACTGAAATATTTCACAGGTCAGAGAACATAGACAAATTTAAAGTCTAGAAAAATCAGTCCAGCAAAGGAAAATAAACTCTCTGAAGCAGAGAGGCTTGACCATGCAAGGGTACCACAGACAGACAGAGACAGAGATGTTGTGCTTTATAGTTAGATAGATGTCATCACAGTGTTTCACAGAAAGTATTTTACAGTATTTTGAAAATACAAAAATACACAACACTGAAGTATTTTGATACAAAATACAAAGGCATTTTCATTATCTTAATAAATACAAATTACAAAATAGTATTTTGTATTTGAAATACGTATTTTAAATACATGTTTTCCCCTGAGATTTCATGGCAGTTTACACATTATTGTGAACATATTATTGTTAACTTTATGATGTCATGCTGCTGACATAAAAATTAACCTTTACACGGCCACGCTCTGAAGTAAAAAAGCATACAATATCAATATCAAAATACAGCAAAAATGTCACACTGAGAGCACTGTGATACTGTTTAAGATTATGGGTATGATTTAAGGTGTCTGTTCATGCGGTGAAAAAAAATTGTTAAATTCCTTAAATGTATGTCTCCACTGTTGTCTAATCACATCGACTATTTCTTGGCCTTAGCAATTTCATGCTGACAGGGTCATAAGGTCAAGGTGAAAGTTTTTTTTCTTCCCTTAGTGAACAGTACAGGTGATGATTTACTGTTCCTTAGTGAACAGCACAAGTGATGATTTACTATTCTGTGGAGTGGACAGCTGTGTTGCCCCCGATGTTTCTTCTGGAAACTCCACCACCAGGCCAAACGACAGACTGGTGTACACACTCTTGGACTGTTATGTACTGTAGGTAGGCCAGCATGACATGACTGGATAAATGTACCCAAACATGTACAGTAACAGGTTTATAAAGTACAATATAGAGGTGGAAATTTCAGGTTTCACTAAATTGAATGTGCTAGTTTTTTTCTAGTATTATTTCCACAGATTACTGACGTTTGTGGAGCATACACTAACTTCAGCTGTTGTTGTTCTATAGGCGTGGGTGTTTTGGCGATGTTGCTGGTTGCTGTATTCCTGGATAATATTGACAAAAAAATTACACCAGAGGCAAAGAGCCAGCAGACAGAAACATTTTGCAGCACACTCTTAGCCACATTCAGACAATTAAGAGACAAGCGGCAAGTTCTCCTCATACCAGTGACATCATACATTGGACTGGAACTCGGCTTCCTGAGCGCGGATTATACAAAGGTACAGTACAAATTAAAAACAACACTTGAGAGTCGCCCATGTTTACCATTTCTGCTGTAAGTGCATGTTGTGTGTTATGTCTGTATGCTACTGAGACCCTTGAATTACCCCTTGAGGATCAATAAAGTATCTATCTATCTATCTATCCTTTTCTATCCAGTAGGTGGCAGTCCAGGATAAGAAATAGAGCAGTTCAAGAAATTAAACTAAACAGTTACACAGTGCGAATAGAATGGAAATGTAGTTTGTGAAGTTATTGGAATGGAAATAAATGTAACCACCGTCAACATACTTTTGAAGACAATTTTTTTCAAGTGTGCAATAAATGTAGTCAATTTATTAAGGGAGTTTTGCCGGTTAGTTAGGGTAGCAAAACGTTAGCAAAGTTATCTTTGACAAGGCTGGCGGCTAGCATTATTATCATCAAGAGGTGTGCTAACTCATAGGCCTAGCTCCGGATTGTTTTCCATTGAGGTGCTACTCCAGACTTGAGAACTGCTATGGTAGGCAACGGAATTCCTTACTGCAGAAATAGTAAATTGATGCTCCTGTCAACAGTATTGATCTGGGCGTTCTTTTTAAAACATATAGGCTAAATGTTTCATTCAAAGCAGTGCTTTCTCGTCTGCCTCATTCAGTCATGATAGCCAGACTGCCCTGGGTCAAATGTCACTATAAAATGTGATTAATCAGTGTTAAAGTTTTTAAAGCGTTATTATTTCTGTAATTAATTAATCAAAATAAACATGTTATTTTGACAGTCCTACTCATTATCATCCAAAAATAAACCCTAGGTTGTTCTTAGACCAGAGTTGTCCTTTAATTGCCAATGAAGCGGACCCAATCCTGACTAATTTGTGGGATGAAGTTTTCCAAATCATTTTAGAAAAAAAGCCTTTTGTGAGGACACATCTACACAGTTAGCTTAACAAGATAGTTAGCTATCTTACATTAACATATATATTGTTGGCTGTTTGGTAACGTTGTCAAATCAAGTTCATAACCCATCTATTATCCTATCCACAAGTTTCAACAAGATCCACAAGAAAGTGGAGAAAATTTCCGGTGAAGTGGCGGAAGTAGTATACTGTAGCTAAGGTAGAGGTGCGCACATCCAAAACGCAGGTGCAGGACAAAAGAGTCAGACAATCAAAAAAACAAAATTGAATGTCCGCACACTTGCTCCTGTTTTGCTTTATCTTTTAATTTCACCAAGTGAACGTTTTTGAGCTACACGAGCGTGTAGCTCGAAAACGTTCACTTGGTGAAATTAAAAGATAAAGCAAAACGGGAGCAAGTGTGCGGACATTCAATTTTGTTTTTTTGGAAGTAGTATACTGTACATGATATTTTGTGTGCGAAGAGGCCAAGTATTTCTCGGATTATTATTTACTGCAAATTATAAATATATCGTGACACTGGGGGAAGCTCTAGAGTGCCAAAAATACCTGAAACTGCATAGTATGCTTTTAAGCTTGACTGGCCAATAATTTAAGCTGCAGTCACACAACTCTCCTGTATCCTGGTGCTTCTGCTCTGGAAGCTTCATCCAGACCAGCTGCCCATCTTCTTTGTTATCGGTGGCCTGTGGGGAATGGCAGATGCCGTGTGGCAAACACAAACCAATGGTAATTTTGTTTACTTTGCTCTAAGTGTTCATACCTTTGTTTATTTTTCTCACCCAATTCTGTATAAAAGTAAAACAAAAACAATACTGTAAAAACAGAGTCAAATACAAAACAGGTATCTCTTCCTGCCCTATTGAATTAAATCATAGGTTTAGAAACAGTTCTGTATAAAGAAAAAACTATTGAATAATGGAATAATTGAAATTACACCCTTCTACTCATTTTCAGCCCTTTATGGAGTTCTCTTCCATAGCCAGAAGGAGGCAGCATTTGCCAACTATCGTCTTTGGATGTCCGTGGGCTATGTGATCGCATTCGTCTGCAGTTTTTTTTCCTTTGCATGGATGTTAAGCTGTACATGCTTTTGGCTGTTATTCTGCTGTCTGTATCTCTGTGCTGTATTGTTGTGTATGAGGAGTCCAAAAACCCAACACCAGGAATTGAGGATGCCAAGTCTGTGGTGCCAGAAGAGCTAGAGAGAGAGCTAGAGAGCTAGTTCCTCCTCACTGGATAAATGACAAGAGCAACACACACACATACAAACATATATATATATATATATATGATATGCTGATATAGATAGATAGATATGCTGAACTTGCATTTATTACACAATGAACTTTGATCCTCTCAAGAAACTGCCAAATCATTACAGTCTTACCACTATCAACAATCACTTTGACAGTGGTGTTACTCATTAAATAGATTATCTAACACTGAGTCACAAATAGTGATAGGAAGTTGGTTCTAAATCTTTTTTCAGTTGTGAAGCAAAACGTTGCCTGAAGGTGGCTGACGGAACTCTCTTTTATATGTTCATATTAACAACTTGACACAACATCTACAAGATTATAAATAATTTATTTATGAACAAAAAACATGGGGAGAAACTTGAAAAATGTCATAGTGGTTTCTATTGGATTCTCATGTGCATTCACAGCAACAGGGAGTCTCCAAAGCTTACAGGTAAAATGGCTTGTCTTTGTGTTTGGCATCATTATGGTGTCCTAGTAAAAAGGATTGATTATTTTGACAAAGTGTTAAAGCAAAGTATTAAGTTAAAGTATGTAAATAAAAAAAATCCTCGCCTTGGCTTCTGCCAGTGTTTTTATTCTTTATTTATTTTATTATTCTAATTGTTATAATTAATGTACTTTGCTTTCTTTATCTCTCCTTTAATGTTTTTTTTTGTATGGCAAAGCATCACTGAATCTTAGTAAAATAAACAACTACAAACTTGGAATAGATTTGCTAATATAATGTGAAGTTCATTAGTTCATTTCTATTTTAAGAATTTACATCTATTTATTTAGCAGACACTGTTGTCCAAAGTGACTTACATATGTCAACTATATTACAAGGGATTACATTGTTCCCGGAGCTACTTGGGGTTACTTGGGGCAAGTGTCTTGCTCAAGGGTACAACGGTAGAAGCCGGGAATTGTACCCACAACTTTCAATTGACCTTATAGTAAGGAAAACTGTAAAGTTCCAACAAAAAGAGAGTGACGTCTGAATTGTACATTTTTCCACAGAGCAGTCTGAATGCAGAGGAAGGGATGGGTGTGATATCAGTGAGTGTCGCATACTCAATGATGATCCTGTCCTCCTTGTTTGTAGCACCAACACTTATCAGCTACCTGGGCTGCAAGTGGACTGTTGTTGTCTGTACTGGATGCAGTGTCATTTACACATTTGGTAACTTTTTTCCAGGATGGTACGTATAGTACAAAGGGAGTCTGCTTAATTCTGTTATTCCAACATAGAGCAGACTTAAAACATGTTTGTCGTTTCATACGTTTGAAAACCTTTTCTCTGATTCCTAGTCTGTGAATTTTGCTAATGCTGCTAGAGAAGTTTGATTCGCCTACGTGTGTGTTGCGGCCTGAATTTGTGCGAGGACACCTTCTTTTAATAATGTCTGTTGGTTTCAGGCCGAGTTTGATCACAACTTCCGCAATCATAGGCTTAGGCGCATCTCCACTCTGGACCGCCATGAGCACCTATATTACTGTCACTGGCAACCTGCAAGCAGAAATAGACAAGAGGAAAAGCCCAGATGTGATCAATCAATATTTTGGCATTTTGTTTCTTGCCTACCAGTCATCCAATGTTTGGGGCAACCTCCTGTCCTCTCTTTTACTCGAGCACGGTTCAAAGCCAGGTAACAGAGCACTCAAATATACAATACATACACACAGCACCCCATCTCTCTCTCCCACTTGCTTTCTGTGACTCTCCACTGTCCTGTCAAATTAAATGTGTAAAAAAGCCCCCCTATATATTTAAAATGTACAGTATATGACCCAGCAGAAAATAATCTCACATGTATAAAGAATACAGATAGACTGTACAGTGTATTTGGATAGCAAGCTTTAACTAGTTCATCTGCCACACAGTGAATGTTTCTCTGGAGGACCCTTTGTACTGCGGTGCCAGTAGCTGCCTCAACTCCAGTGGGCTGGATGCCCTCACAGAGAGGCCTGGGGAACAGCCTTTGACCATGCTCTTGGGCTGCTATCTTGGTGAGCTAGCGACTTGGGAGATTAAAACTATTAATCGGTTATTCATCGGTTATGTCTAGCAGACATTTTTACAAACAGCATGGTATCATTGTTACTTTCTTTTTTTTTATGTTCAGGGATTGGCCTGCTGGGCATGCTCATCATGGGTGTTTTTCTGGATAACGTGAAAGAAAAAGATGACTCTGATTCTGAGAAGGAATCATTTTGTAGTGTCTTTTTTGCTACATTTAAACAGCTCAAAGACTACCGACAGCCTCTTCTCATTCCTCTAACCATATTCATTGGTCTTGAAATAAGTTTTCTTACTGGAGACTATACCAGTGTGAGTTGCCTTTAGTAAAATATTTTCTGAAACAATTTGGTTCCACCACTTCATTTAGAATGATGATGGTCAGTGATATACCTTGAAAACAGACAATAATTTTAATTCAAATTAAATTTTGAGTATTTTCTCTTCCTAGGTGTATGCTACATGTGCCTTAGGAATACACTATGTGGGCTTTGTAATGATCTGCTTTGGTGCCTCAAGTTCAATAACTGCCTTGGCGGTTGGAAAGCTATCCCAATACACAGGAAGAAAAGTACTGTTTGCATTTGGTAAGAACAATACAGCCACTCTAAAATGCAATTGTTTACATTTTCACTTGAGCAATACATTCAGATTGCTGTATATGTTTTACTCAGGGCTAGAGGCTTTAATAAGCCATGGGTTCACATATCTCTGCTATTCTCAATTATCTTTACACAGCTGCAGTGACAAACCTGTCCTGTATAATGGGTCTACTTGTATGGAGACCTCATCCAGACCAGATGCCTGTCTTCTTCATCTTCCCCTCTCTTTGGGGAATGGCAGATGCTATATGGCAGACACAAACCAATGGCAAGTAGTAATTTACTATTTACTATTGTGGCCCTACAGAAAGGCCCAATGCTTACTTGCTATATCATAGACTGTTACAGTTAGGATAGCCTACATTTTTAATTGCCAGAAAGACAGAAAAGTTCAGAATAGTTTTTAAAGTGCATGGCAATAATTGTTATGGTTTAGATTTATGGTAGGCTATCGTTTAGGCCTATCTTCATTATTGATCGTAGATATTGCATTGACATTATTATTATTGCTATTTTACTAAATGTAGCCTAGTCTTACCAACTATTTAAGTATATTTTTTGGCCTTTTTATGCCTTTAATGACAGTGACAGTGGAGAGTGACAGGAAGCGAATGGGAGAGAGAGGAGGGATGGGAACCGGAAAGGACAACGGGGCGGGAATCGAACCCGGGTCGCCGGCACACGGTGCAGGTGCCCCAGCCAGCTGCGCCACAGCTGGGGCATAGTCTTACCAACTTTTTAAAACTGTTTAGGATGTTTTTTAACAACATAGCCTACTGTAGCCTATTGTTTTATTTTGTAAGTCGCTTGTCTGCTAAATGAATAAATGTCATGCCATGTCATTTTGAAAGTCGCTTTGGACAAAAGCTAATTTCCATTAGCCTACCATAACCAGAGAGGGTTAAAGCGGTGCTAGTAGCCTAATCAAGGATCTTTGCCATAACCATACCATAACCAAGTGTAGGCTACTATTCTCATTATTGTAGGCCCATGTCCTCATGCGCCTATGTTTTACCATTTCCTCTCAGCTCTTTACGGAGTTCTCTTCAATGACCAGAAAGGGGCAGCATTCGCCAACTACCGGCTGTGGGAGTCCCTGGGCTGTGCATTTTCCTTTGCGCTCAGTAACTTCATTTGTGTTGAAATTAAGTTATACATACTTATTGTTGTCCTTGTATTTGGCGTTATGCTCTATGCTGTGTTGGAATACAAACAGAGCCAATGCGAAATAGTCGAGTTTAACACGAGTTCAAGTGGTACCTTACCATCAAAAGAAACGAATCTATAGTCTTAAAAACTACTTTTACTTAGGCTAGAAAATAAAAAGGCCTACCTTTGGTGTGTCTAGCTTGTAGCCTAACGTTACCTAACCTTACAAAACAAGCTTAAACATTTAGGATACATTTGTAATAAATAAAAACTACAATAGCCTATAAGACTGTGTGTTGCTACTTTTTCAATAACATTTTGATTACTGTCATCCAAAAGACATTATCCTAAGCCTTTCCCAAAAGGGTGCATCAAAACCACGGTTCACTGTCGCATGATTGAATGAAAAGGTTAGAACACCAGAGACGGTTGCTGAATCTTTGGTTACACTTTACTTCCGTTAGAGCATGATGCAGCATGGTATCTTAGCAACACAAAGATTACGAGTTCTGGTGATAGAGAGCAGGGCGGACGGACCGAGGCGGCAGGTGTGCTCCCTGACACGTAAGTTAATGCCTGGATAGTACAGGCTAGTCCGCCTCGCCTATAAATATCTTTATGCAGTACGACTCTCGCATGATTTCCTAGAAAAACGTTATTCATTCATTTATGGTCGTTATGTTAGCAAATTTATGGAAAGCTGAACTTTGGCATTTCCTAGAAGCCTAGCCTATTGTGGCTCAACACTAGGTTTTATGCTATTAAACGGAGAACGTTTAGCCTATTAAACAGCACTAAACAAGACAACTCTTCTCTTGGGCTCTTTCCCTTCTTTTTCTTTTGGTGTAGCCTACATGGTTATGGTTATGAGATTGGCAGGTACGCTTTTGTCCAAAGCGACTTACAAATAAAAAAAATACAATAATTAAATTAACAGTGAACAGTTTTTTTTTTAAAAATGGTAAGACTACATTAGAATAGCAATAATAAACAATAATGTCAATGCAATCGATAACCTAATGAAAATAAACAAATACTATGATGTAATATACAAACCATAACTCATAAAAAACACTTAATTAACTAATGCTGAACAGATATGCCTTTAGACCCTCTTGAAAGACTGAAACTATCATAGGAACGGAGAGCACTGGGCAACTCATTCCACCAACAAGGAACCACTGAGGAACAGAGTAGGCCTACATATGTGTATGTTGTTTTACTTTGTATTTGATTAATGTCATGTTATTGTACCTCCTGGCAAATATTGTACAAATTGTTCTATGACCATGAGTGTTTCCTACATAAATGTACTCTTTGATAAAATCTATATATATATAAAAAAAAAAAAAAACCTTCCAACTGATTGAATGAATAGCCTAGCTCATGGACGGATTATGGGTCACTGGCCCCCTGGGCACAGACATAAAAAAGAGCCCCCCTACCCATCTCAGAAAGTTAGAACATTTACATTTATTCATTTAGCAGACACTTGTCATCCAAAGTGACTTACAATTATATTACAAGGGAATACATTGACTCCAGAGCAACTTTGGGTTTGGGTTGCCTTGCTCAAGGGCACAACGGTGGAAACTGGCTACTGCTTCTTATACTCTACGTCAGTGTTTCCCAAACTTTTTTTCTGGCGACCCACTTTTTAAAAATGACAGACCATCGCGACCCATTTCACTTCAAATCTACCCTGCAACCACCAATATTGTTTTAGACCACAGGTTCTCCAACTTTTCTATGCCTCCCCCAACCATACATTGCTATAGGATCCCTGCTTTGAACACGGTTGTGTTGCATTTTGAGCACCATCAGCGTGAAAAGTTGGAAATGACTACTGAAAAGATACGTTTTAATGCGCATCCGAAAGTAGGGGAAATTCTCGCATGTTGCGCAGTCGTCATTCGTCAGCATAGTAAGCTGTTCCTGTATTTCTAAAAAAAAATGTTGTAGGCTACGTTGCGTTGCAGACAAATGGGTCCATAACACTTTGGACGTCAATTCCAATGTAAACAGCAAATAACTCAAGTCGTTATATTGTATTGTTGTATTATATTATATTGTATAGTCGTTATATCAGAACAAGAGGCGTTTGCGCAATAGCCGGAAGAATGCGCCTTTACTTTGGAGTTAGCGAGGTAGAAAATGAGAGGAATAGTGTTTAAAATGCCCATTTAAATTGTAGACTATAATGCACTGTTGTGCATTTTAAATCATAAATAAGAATGTGAGGAGGTTGCTATTAACTTTAAAGATTGCATCTGCAATCGAAACTGTATGCAAATTGAATGGCCTTATGTCCGGTCTATGGATGTCTGCTTTAGTTGACAGCACGGTCACTAGATTTTAATCGGTAAAGTTGAGGAGCTGGTATCTATTAATGTTCGTGCAAATAGGCGGATTCATGTCCTTTTATGACAAAACCGTGAATGTGGTAGTTAACAATCTACATCCTAATAGAAAACTGTTAGCTTTCCTGGTATCAAATGACAAATGGTATCAGTTAGGCCTATAACACAACATAAATTGTGCTGGCGACCCAAATAAAATCTCCTGCGACCCACCCGTGGGTCGCGACCCAGACTTTGGGAAACACTGCTCTACGTTACCACCATCCTAACCCGTCTGAACTGTTTAAAACTAACATGGGAAATAGCCATATAGGCTATTTAAAATCCTCTCTTGTATTTATTTTCAGCATCCGACACACAGCACCTTCGCTGAAAATGGTCGATGTGTGTGGCACTAAACCTTTGGTGTTCCGTCTTCATGAGGGAGCACCTGAGCTTGTGCGGCAGGTGCTTCTGGAGAGAGGCTGGGAAGAGTTTGAAGGACAGCAGCAGGATGAAGGAGACTGGAACCTTTACTGGCGTGCATCTGCCTTCCGCAGCTCCGACTATGAGAACATCATGCCCTGGCAGAGGCTCAATCATCACCCAAAAACAGTTGGCATTACCCGCAAAGACTGGCTGGCACGGAATTTGAGGAGGATGAGGGGCACATTTGGTTCAGTACTTTACAATTTCAGTCCGACAGCTTTCCATCTCCCTAATGACTATGTACGTTTTTTAGAGGAGTTCTCAAAGCATCGTTTAGCAAATGGTGGTAAGGGTGCTTACTGGATCTGCAAACCAGTGGATCTATCAAGAGGGAGAGGCATTTTCATTTTTGAAGATATTAAAGACTTAGCTTATGACTGCCCTGTCATTGTACAAAGATACATCAGTAATCCACTTTTGATTTCGGGCTATAAATTTGACCTTCGAATATATGTTTGTGTGAAGAGCTTTAGTCCTCTAACTATCTATATATATCAGGAAGGCTTGGTTCGTTTCGCAACTGAGAAATTCAACCTGGGTACGCTCAACAACCTCTACTCTCATCTAACCAACACCAGCATTAACAAATTTGGTCCTTTCTATTCAACCGATAAAGAACACATAGGCCAAGGCAGTAAGTGGACACTCAGCAAATTCCGCTGCTTCTTACGGAATATGGGCATTAATGAACTCGTGTTCTGGCAAAAGATCAACAATATCATAACTCTCACTCTGCTTACCATTGCCCCGTCCCTTCCTTCCAGCCCTAACTGTGTAGAGCTGTTTGGGTTTGATATCCTGATTGATGAGAACTTAAAACCATGGTTGCTGGAAGTCAACTACAGTCCTGCTCTCTCGCTGGACTGCTCCGCTGATGTAACTGTGAAAAAAGGACTCCTCAACGACCTCATTGACCTTTTGAACTACAAGGAAATTGACGGCCTTCGACAGAGGGGATACCTGAGACAAAAGTATAGGACCCCTTGCTATTTAGGGAGTCAAATTCCGCAGGCCAAAACTCCTGTAGTGTTCCTGCTCCCTAAGTCCCTCTGTGAACCATGTTGCAGGGAGAAGTGTCAGAGTCAGTCTTGCGTCTGCTGCAGGGGAGGCCCACCAGCGGAGTCCCGTGGTACAGCGCAGCAGTCGCCACATCATTCGAGTGAGAACTTGAATTGTGCCCTGCGGTTAGCCCTGGGATCGAGTTTGAAACCAGCAACAAGTTATCGCCGTAGGAAGACACGCTTCCTTCATTCACAGAGGCCAAAGCCTCTTGACCGTTCAAAGGCTTTGAATTTGGAATCAGAGAGTGAGAATGGATCGTGCGCAACAACTCCTGATATGTTGAGAGAAAGCTCCAAGAAGAAGGCAGGTAGTTCTGTGAAGTTACCGCCAATACATGGACATAAATACAAGTCAACTATGTATCCCTGGGATGACCAAGTTCAAAACAACACTGTGCCCCCATGCCGTGTGGGGGATTTCATACTGACGTTTCCCTTCAACGAGGTAACTCTGAAAGCCTCTCAGAAGAAGCTCAACATCAAGGTTGCCGTACAGGAAGTTCACAAACTCACCAGTCAGCTCTTGTCTTCCCGTGGTCATAAAGGAAAGCGAAGGAAAGAGGAGAGCAACAATACCTTCGGAGGAGAGGACAAGCTTGAGTCACTATTCTGGGGACCAAGGAACCCTCTATCTCTGAGCGAATGCTTCTTCAAAACTTGACTAATCTGTCATGTCATGAATGATATTGTGCTCCATTTAACTGCTTGGAAAAAGACAACATAACAAGACCTAACTCTTTAAATGGCAATAAATAACCCACAGCTTGGTCTTTCTATCTTGATATCTGGTCAATGTGAAATCAGAGAACTGTAAGGTCAGGTCACAAGGTCAAGTCTTCCTGAATACCGTATCTGTTGCCAGGTTGGAAAGGCATATGCCACTACATGATTAATTAGTTATCTTGTGCAGTTGTAGATATTTGGTGGCTTCAGTAAAAAAGTGGTGGCTTGAATAGCTGAATGTCCAAATAGCCACTGTAATTTTACCAAAACAAATACTTTGTGAAATATCTAACATTACAGGAATGCAGAAAGTAATGCCAAATTATATGGTTTTAGTTGTAATTTAGTAAAATTATGAATGTTCCGTCCTAAAGGTTCTGACAGCCCCTTTTTAGAAATAGGCCAGTTTTATCGGATTCAAGTTTTAGTCTGTTTCAACATGTTGAGTTGTTAATCCTTTTTGTGACACCTGCCGGTATCTTGTTTAAACACAGGCTGTATGGTGGTTTGCCAGAGCTTAGTACCCTGGAAACCGCTATTGTCTGGACTAACTGAGTTTCTAGAGCATGAAAGTAATGCCTCTTATTCAGAGAAGAAACATCAGTCAGTGGAGCAGCTGAGTCATTTCAACAATCATTTCAACAGTACCCAATTGGAGTAGAATTACTTAAGTAGTGCTAGGAAGGAAGTGAGTTTTGAGTTAAAGATAGAATTTCATTGATATAGTTAATATGAAACTATAGAACAGAGAACTCTATCAAGACACATAATCCAAATTCCAAGATGAAGATTTGCATGCTTAGATAGATAGATAAATAGTGAACAGTGCAGGGATTTGAACAGTGCAATAACTTTGATTGTTGTTAAATGTTAAATATGACAAGAATGTAAACATTATAGAATTGCTTAACAAACAAGAAAATAATATGCTTTAAGAACAATAGAATAACAATAAATTAAGTTATAAAGATAGAGATTGTAGAAGCAACAGGTATAAATATTATGACCAGAGTATTACCACAGTCTAGATTATGTAGAATGGCTTGTAGACTTAGTACAAATGCCTCTGCACTCCAAGTCAGTGACAGCCTGGAAAAATAAGGGACTATGGAAGTGCAATTTAATAAGTTGCTTCCTCATTCCTAATCAGTTTCACTGAGCTCATGAATTAGGAATAAGGCAAACTACTGAAAAGTTAAATCAAGTCTTAACACTTATGTTTGTGTGAGGGAATATCAGACATCTTCATTACTGTTGTATGAATTAGTAATGACAGCCCCAGTCTATAATCTGACACTGGGTTTTGTTCACCTGCATAAATTATTCCTGCCATGGCTAAGAGCCTCTTCAAAACACATTTCACACTTGGATAAGTCGATAAGAATTAAATTTATCCATTGGGAGTTAGCCTAGAAATATTTCAGCTGCAAGGAATAGGTAGATGAACAGAATAGTAAATGCCAGATGTCTATTTCTTCAAATATATTAAATGGCAGGTGTGAAGATATCCAGCTAAGAGGTGGGTGCGTGTCAAGAGTTCACAGTTCAAGTTAGCCCACAACATTATCTGCTAATCAGAAATGGCTTGTGTCATTTTGAAAATGTGTTAAGTGTGAACCCAGAACCTTTAGAAAATGCTGTGGAGATCATTTAGGTACAGTATATTTGGTATGTGAGTCGGAATGTGACACCTGAATGCAAGTGAGCTCTCAAAGGGGCATGAGAGGGCAGGTGTACAACAATGTGATCTCTAAACATGCATGGCAGACTGAGAAGCAAAGATCAGTCATGTTGAAGTCAGCTGACATACGTCTGATTATCTTTCCATATCTCTACTCTCGTGTCATTTGGAAACCTGCATTACTCAAGGCTGAAAAATTCTGTAGTGGTCAATTTAAAGTAGACCAAATTGTGAAGTTGAATGACACTATGTGACACTACATGACAAGGTTCAGTGAGAATTTCTCAGGTTGCACAGTTAAACATTACATACTTGAAATCTGGCTATTTTAATTGCAAATAAGGTAGGTATACTCTGCTTGTATAAACATTTTTATTAGAGATAAAGTTATTTTTCACAGAAACTACCTGGGCTGTGTAGTTTTATGCTTTGAGTTGGAAGCCACAAAACCATTCAAAGTGTTACAGCAAGTGTTAGCAAGCTTACATGCCCTACTGTACATCATCTAGCAGGACCATAGTAAGCCTTTTGAAACTGAGGGCCACAGGCACAGATATAAAGAATATGAAGCAGGAAGACACACACCTTTAATTTATGAACGCTTGTCATTGGTTATCAAATCCCTTGAAGCCCTTGTAGGATTATGAATTTATGTATCATTAACAAAATGAGAGAAAAACCAGGGGGTAAGTGGGCCCTGTCCAGACAGAGGTAAGTGAAGTAAGAAAGTGAAATCTACATAAGTCAGAAATGTCATTGTTATCTACAAATATCAATCGAAACATTTTAAAAATTGAAAGGTCACAGTGCATAGTTTCCAAACACCCTTGAGAAAAAGAGAGAGAGAATGAGGTCATGAAGGATCCTGTTTTTCGGCAGCTACAGTAGGTGGCAACTTTGAACATTCTGGAACATTTTGTTATATTATTTTACATTTAGGCCTGCTTAAATCATTTCTGTTGTTCATCATTTTTAAATTAGCCATAACATGCTTTTGAAGATTTAAGAACATACCTAACCTTTTATACACTGTGAAAAGGTCATAGCCTACTATTTTAAACCTACAGTATGGTTTCCTTATAGACCCACATGAACAGTTGTTCAGCAGAGGCCAACTGGAAAGCAACCGTCCAGGGTATAATACAGGAACAGTGAAGTGGAGAGGATACGCTCGGGGTAAAACTCTACAGAGACCACACATTACAAATAACAGAGCAACAGGCTGCAGCAGATTAAAATCTGACCCCAAATTAAGGGACAGAACCCCAACATACTCAATCCATTATTTTCTTAATGATATCTGCTTAACAAACAAAACCATTTCCTCTGTTTGTCTTGGCCAGGACTATCACCAAAGCTCAGCAAAGATCAGTTTGGACCGCAGGCCTGAAACTCGTACGGTTGTGCAGGATGCTGCAACAGCTCAAGAACCGGCCTTAAAGGTAACAATAGCGAGCATTAGGAGAGAGAGGAAGCTAGCGATGAGGAAGAGAGAGGAAGCTAGCGATGAGTCCTGCTGGAGAGAAGACAAGACACGGGTCACTGTCATGGAGGCACGGGAGGAGGGACAGAAGAACACTGAGACGGTGGGAGAGTGTGCTGTGCTGTCAGGCTATTCTGAGGCTATTCATTACTTACCCAGGCTGATCAATAAAGTTCCTCATATGAGAATGGTGGAGCTGGAGGAACAAAACAATGAAGAGCAAGAAGAGGACAGCGTGGAGTTTAAAAGATGAAGGAAGCAGCATTCACGCCTGGACACCAGGATAAAGTGGCAGAGCAGAGACCCAGTTTCCAGAGTAGCTCAGCTATGATACTGCCCTGCTGCAAGACACAAAAACTACAACCGGCAGAATGACACAGGGAAAATGTAAGTGATTGTAAAACCATTTTTGACATTGTGCAGTTTTATTATAAACTATCTGGCCAAAATATGAATCTGAAAATATTATACAATGCATTGCACACTGTTCTTCTGATAGTCTATTAATAGTAAAACATGGGCATCATAGCCAATGCATATTGTCCTGTAAGTGTTTATTTAGAGGAGGACTTACACCCTAGCTCCTGTCATTTCATCTGAGGTATTATTGGTCCATTAGTATCAGAAGTACAAGCTATCACCCTTGTAGCGTTGTTAATTACAAAATGCTATTTTCTATCCACAATACAGAGTGCTGCGACACTGGCTCTGCCATCCAAGCTCCCTCTACTGCCATCACAACTCCCCTGTATGTTATGTGATTAGCTGATTTCGTATTCACTAAAGGTGAGATGTTTCTTGCTTTCTTGGAGTTTCCGTGGAATGTGTGGCTTAATTCTCTGTTTGTGGAAGGTGACTTGTGTACTCTGACTACATCTTTTCTCTCTTTTTTTTTAATATGAGGTTATAGCAGCTCAAGGTCTCAGTTCATAAATATGGTTGATATGGTGATGTTGCCACTGTTTGCCAGCTTGATCATTTGTAAATCCCGTACTCATCCATTCATGAACTGTACATGCAACTCACAACTGTGCATGCTGTACATTCATTAACTATACATGCAACTCTAGTAATTTCAGAATTGCTCAGCTGGCTGAGCACCCACACTATGTGTACATACAAGATAAGCAAAAACATCTGAGTGTTTAGCAGAGATAGCAGGTTGGGACCAGTGGTCCACTCTATCTTTAGAATTCTGTAGGGATGAAAACCATTAAGAAGATGCATTTTTTTCAAAATAACAGTCCCTGGCTTTACATTTCAATTTGTCCTGATAAATTCCCTTTCTCTTTTTCACATTTTCCTTCCATTGTTTTACAGTTTTGTCGCTATTGTTTTGTCTTCCACTCCTAAGCCCAATAGGGCACAGGTTGAAACATGCCAAAAGTTGTAAGCCACTGTTTGATCATTGGTCAGTGCTGTCAAAAGTTTTTTGTATTATTCATTGTGTAAAGTCATTATTTGAAAAGTAAATACAACGTATAAGCTGTCCAATGAATGTAGTGGAAAGTACAACATTCCCCTCTAGTAGTACAGGAGAAGTATTGTACCACAAAATATAAAGTACGAGTACCTTAAAATTGTAAAATTGTTGAAAGTAAATTCTCCACTACTACTGCCTTAGATACTGCCTGGTACGTATATAGGCCCATGCAAAATGTTCATGTGAGTCCCAAAACACCCTGAGATACTCCAACAGCCTTTTACCCACATCAGATAAGCGCTGGAACTTTACCAGAGGTGTCTGCAAACCCGCTATATGTGAAAAGCATCAGCTGACACTGCTGACTGTGCTGGTGTGTGGCGCTAGACTAAAACAGTGAGTAGGTCAACGTGGGCAGATGTGTCTCGCTCTTTGTAACTGTATGACTGTTTTTAGAGGCAAGAGTGCATAATGTTACTGATAACCATCAGTGTGCTCTTGAAGTCCTGCCTTGCTCGGGGTACATGAGCAAACACAATCATTCCTGTGAACTTTTCATGTGAAAGTCATATCTCACAACTCTTCAAATAGGTGCAAAAATCTCAGCTCTGAAATAGTGACACGGTTTTGGTTATAGTTACTGTATATGATTTAACAGATGCTGTTGTCCAAAGCAACTTACAAATGAAAACAACACAATAGTTAAAAATGAACAGTGAACAGTAATACAATGCTGGTAATACTACATTAAGGAAAATAGCAATAATAAACATTAATGTCAATGCAATATCAGTGATCAATAGCCTATGAAAATAAACAAATACCATACTAACCATAACTCATAAGAACCACTTAATTCATTAAGTGTATGCTGAACAGATATGCCTTTAGATCCCTCTTGAAAGACCCAAAACTATCACAGGAATGGAGAGCACTGGGTAACTCATTCCACCATTGAGGAACCACTGAGGAAAAGAGTCTTGAATTTGACTTACAGTAGCGTTTATGGCTGGTCAACACAACAGACACTCATCAGAAAACCGCAGTGGGTGGTTGAGGATGTAAAGCTGGATCATAGAATTCAAGTAGCAGGGAGCAGATCCAGTAAGTAGACGAGACATTTCAATTTTATTCTGGCCACTATAGATTAGATTAGATTAGATTAGATTAGATTCAAATTTATTGTCATTGTGCAGAGTACAATTACAAAGACATAGAAATGCGGTTTGCGTCTAACCAGAAGTGCAAACAAAAACAGAAAAGTGTAATGTGATATACAAGTACACAAGTGGTGCATAGACAGGACAAGATATATAGTGCAGTGTAGACAAGTGGTGCATAGACAGGACAAGATATATAGTGCAGTGTAGACAGTAGTATACAGTTGGTTTACAGAAAGTGGTTTACACTAATATAAATTAAATTTAAATATGTGCAGTGTATTTGCAGTGAACTTATAAGAGCAGAATAGATATGGCTATGTAGTATGAACATTGTATGAACAACATGTCAGATATGTGCAGTGTAGTAGCAGTAACATTATAAGAGTACTGTAGTAAGAACAATATAGATATATGCCGTATGTTAACAGAATATATTCTACCGTATAGACAGATGTGTACAGAATGTACAGCTATGTGCAGTGTGGTAACAGTTCCATTGCAGCAGAAACAGTAACATTATAAGATTAGTAAGAATAAGTGTACAGTATGTTCAGGATGAATATGAAAAGCAGTAGAATATGGCTATGTATAAGTGTAATAACAGTATGTAGATTTATATAAATAAAAGGGTGGGATAGGGTACTGCAATGCTCAGGGGGGGGGGGGGGGGGGGAATCACCGTAGTGTCTTCTGCAAACTTGTCGTAGGTGAAGACAGAGTAAAGGAGAGGGCTCAGCACACATCCCTGTGGTACGCTGGTGTTCAGAGTGATGGTCTGTTGTTTAGGAAGTCCAGAATCCAATTACAGAGGGAGGTATTGATGCCCAGTTCACTGGTGATCATTTTGGAGGGGATGTTGGTGTTGAAAGCTGAACTGAAGTCAATGAACAGCATTTTTACATAGGTGTTGCTATTGTCAAGGTGGGACAGGACAGAGTGAAGTGCCGTAGAGATGGCATCCTCTGTGCTGCTGTTCTGACAGTAGGCGAATTGGAAGGGGTCCAGTGAGGGTGGTAAGCAGGTCTTGAGGTGGGCCAGTTCTGAATCAGTTGTAACGATCTTACACAAGCAGGCTAGCAACAGTGAATTACAATAGTCCAGTTTGAGATAACCATGGCTTGTAGCCTACAAGAAGTTGTGTGGAATCTTGTATCAGATAAGGTCAGATCTTTCTAATGTTGTAGGCGAACTTCAGAGGTCTATTATGACGCCCAAGTTACGTGCCGATATAGTTGTGGTCAGTGGAAATGAGTCAAGCTGGATGTTCGAGAGCAAGTTTTGGTTGCAATATTTTGCAAGCCTAGACATCTCAAACCACAAGCCAAACTCTATTATAGAGCAACTCTAAATTTGCTCTATTGCATTGAATTGCAAAGTTTTCTCCGAGTTCTTTACACCCATTCGCCTTTTAAATGTTGCAATGGCCGGATCTTTTCCCTCTGATCAGTTCTCCAAATGCTCTCTTTCTACAACTAACGAAAGAAAACGAAAGAAAATCTGTCTGCCTGCATGGCAAAGCCAGCTGTGCAGCGATTACCCATACTAGTGATGTAGGAGCTAAATGACTCAGGCTGGGTGGGACTGTTAACCTTTCCATTCTGGTGGTTTCAAGTTTGTTGTTGCTGTAAGTACCTGTCATCGTTCAGGAAATCACATCAGCATGTCTATGACCCCATTTTGTCCCAGCATCAACCATATCAATAAGTCAATAAATGTATGATGCAAGTCTCTTTTGAATACAGCATGTTCATTTAGACGGGTATTTTACCTGCCACAAATGTCCCATAGAGGCATGGTAGTGTACACATAACTACCCTCATCACTACTGCTTAGATTATAAGGCAGTTTATTAACAACATATAGAGATGATTAACCAAAACATTAACTCAAGTTTCAACTGACCATAATTCATAGACTATTTTCCACAAGCCACAACATCTGCTGAGACGCATGAGTCTGTTGAAAATCACACCTATTTGGCAATTTCCAATGGCAGATACTAAGTAGTATTAAAAGAATGTTTCAATTTTGGGCAGGAGTTTGGGCAATGTTAGCGCCATCATCATCAGACACCAGCTGCGTCTGAAGCCTTCTTGGCCTAACTCACTAAACCACAAGAGGGTGCTTACATGAAAAAATGCCTTTGAAATGGTCACAAGGCTGGTGTTGTACAGTACTAGCGTGATGGTTGTGGTGTGGCCTGGCGTGTTACTCTTTAGGTTGGGTATTGCTACAGTGTCTGTATGTGACGCAGAGAGGATCGGTTATTTGAGGCGTGTCCTGTGCACAGCTCAAATCAGACAATTCACATCAAAGAGAGTGAAACTGCTCATTCTAGTTTTGCATGTCACATTCCTTTTTAGTGCTCATTCATTTGCAAGCATAATTATTTAATTTCAGACTTTTAGGATTTAGGTTTCATTTTGGATTTTGTTTAAAAACCCTTCTTCAATGAAAGGATCTTACACTGTACTTACTAGGGCTGTCAAAATAACTGATTAATTTCGATTAATTAATTTGAGAAAAAATAACTGATTAAAAAAAATAACGCAGATTAATCGATTCCGTGTGACCTTTGACCCCGAGCCATTCTAGTCAGTAACCATTAGACTGTAAAATGAAGGAGATAGAAGAAAATGTGCTGCCTAGATCATTGATTGGAACATTTACTTTTAAAAAACAGCCTGATGTTGATAAAAATAAAGTGTTGATTAAAATAAAGCCCTCTGCAATGTCTGCAGCAAGGAATTTGCATATCACCGGAGTTCGTCAACTCTAAAGTCGCACATCAATGCAAAGAAATAATGTTGACATTCAGGGGAGTGTTAATTTATTTTCATTGTGTCCCCTACAGTAGGTTATATCTGTGGCCTGAAATGCCTTGCACAGTATGTGAAAAAAACTTCTTCCACTTTTGAATTGATTTCCTCAGCATATTAGGTCATATCATAGATTATTATGGCCATTATTTGAACAGTGAAAATAATAATAAAAGAGTTTTTGAACTTTAATGTCACTAATGCTGATTATTCAATGATTCATTTGAATTTAAATATTTAAAATACTTTCACAGCAAAAAATATATATGCGATTAATTTAGATTAATTAATCACAGAGTATGTAATTAATTCGATTATTTTTTTTAATCGATTGACAGCCCTAGTACTTACACCTACTTCGGATCCTCGATAAGGACCCAGGCAATCTTCAGTCAACAGTCTTCCTGTTAGCATCTGTTGTCTTACCATTAAACCACAAGAAAGGTGACTCTTGGGAAACACCTCAATACAAGCCACAGGTGCTTGATGATTCATGGCACACACACTTGAGAAGTATTGTCATTGCATACGTGTTCAACTCTAGATGTATCAGCGCTGGCCTATTTAGATCCTGGGGCCTTATCAGTTCAGATAATCTGTGTCACTTCACACAACCGAGAACTGACACTTGTGGGTTGGTGGCTCAACGTTCTGAACTGATCTTGAGGTTGGGGAGGGGTATCAGTTGGTACTGGAAGGCATCACACAGGCCAGGTCTCAGCTCTATGGTTAGTCAGTCGCTAGTTATCGTGCACCATCAATCAGATTAGGTTTTGTTTCTGCTGGTACAGTAACAGTAGCTTAGTTCTTTGGCCATTTTGACAGGGCCTTTTTGGGTATCTGTAAAAAGAGAGCAGGGGCCTGATTACAGAAACAACCTATCTTTGAAACTTAAGCTAAGATAGGACAAGCAGTTATTTTCTGTGTGAGAGAATTTGATCCGGTCGTCTGTTATACAATTAGAATGAGTTTATTTTGAAAAACACATAATTTCTGTATCTCTGGGTTAAGGGTGTGTGTGTGTGTGTGTGGGGTGGGGGGGGGCAGATATTAGGATTTGATTTGTAATATAGGCACATTTTTGAAAGTCAGGCTTCAGTTAAATATTCACTATATACATTTAAAAATGACTAAAATATTACTTCTTGGGTAAGACCAGTGCCCAATGTTGAAATATTGTATTAAATTAAATTATTGTGTATTATGTTCATCGTGTTGCCTCAGGAAGTAACAAAATACTCCCATCCCAAATAATCCTGAGGAAGTAACAAAGTACTCCCATCCCAAATAATCCTGAGCTGAATGATTCATTGCGGATTGCAATTAGCTAATTGTTTCAGTTCAAATTTTGTTTTGATTAAAAATCAATCTTTCAGCCCTACTATTATTGAATATTGCATAGATGAGTGTAGTATATACAATATACTATATATCATTTATAGTTTATACTTTGCACTGTCCAGCACAATTAAAAAAAGGAAAGTAACTTGTAACTTGTCAGTATTTTATTAACTATGTACTTTTAAAATTTTACTTGAGTAAGTTTCTAAAAAAGGACTTTTCAGTTTTACTTGAGTCAAATTTGAAGGGAGTAATGTATTCTTTTAATTGAGTACAGATTTTCTGTACTCTACCTAACACTGTCAATAACTACATCACATGTATAGTGTATATCCTACTGTACATGACAGGTGAGATTGTCACGTTTATCCGTCCTTCACATGGCCATAGATAAATGACCAACATGAATGCGAGGGTGATACTGAAACTAGTTGACAGATAACAGCATCCCTCAAAAGTATCACTTTAATATGACCTAGTATGACATTTTAGGAGGAGTTCTTTTGTCCAAGCATTTCGTCTGAATAAATTACATCTACCATGAGTTTCTCATGTACACAAAATGCTGCATCATCTGTTCACGCCTCTACAGGATGCAGATATACACAGGAAGTGGGCTGCCTTCGCAGGCTGTATATAACTCAGTCAGAGGAGCGCTGAATCTACAGGCCAGAAGCTACTGAATCTACAGGCCAGAGCAACTGGACAGACTTTGATACCATCTTCAGCGACCTGCAGCATCCGAAGCTCAAACTCAGACAGTGGAATCATGGCCACAACACAAGGCTCCCACACATCACAGGCAAGATATCTAGACTTACTTGATTGTTTATCAACTTGTTGATCTTTTTCCCCCCCGTCATTTTAGTGAATGAACCATTAGTATGGAATGCTCACAATAGACACCATTTACAGTAAATACCAAGTTTACAAATTATTATTATTTTATTTACTGTGAAAAATACTAACTTTAAAAATGCTAAAAGCAAGTAGTGCACTTAGTGGTTGTGTGACATGAGATTTAGCGTTTGAGCTCGATTGTAATGACCTGACCTGAAGAGTGATGGAGTGTTATACTACACTTTGCCTGTCTGTTTAGGTGTAAGTAAGTCACATTGCTGCGTGTTACACTACACTTTGCCTGTCTGTTTAGGTGTGAGTAAGTCACATTGCTGCGTGTTTACCTCCTCTAATGTAGGTCTTTAAGACTGTGCTGGTGTTGGCCTTGGCTCATATGCTGCTGGTGGATGGTGTCTACGCAGAGAAGATAAGGCTAACGGTCAACAACGCCCCTCCCAGACAATCTTATCAAATCTCAAAATCTCTAAATGACAGGTCTCTTTCACCATGGGAAAGCATGTGAGTGGTGATTGTCTTTTCAAATATAAATTAAAACAGATGTTTATTTAGTTTTCACAACAGAAATTTGCTAAAATTTTCTCTTATCAGTTCTCTTATCAGTGAACTCTGAAAACCTGTGAACAAATGGGTGTTTAAAAAGTAATCTTCTTAGCAGTACTATGATGTGTCTATGTTTGAAAATGTGTGTGTGTGTGTGTGTGTGTGTGTGCGCGCGCATGTGTGTGTGTGTGTGTGTGTGTGTGTGTGTGCGCATGTGTGTGTGTGTTTGTGTTTATATGTAGGCATAATCTATCACAGCCAATTGGTTGCAATGTATACTATCTGCAGTATACTGATGGTTCTGTCTGTCTCTCTCTAGCACCACATCGGACATCAACAGGATCCCAAAGTTCATCAGTGAGGCGCGGTGTCTGAAGCAGGGCTGCATCTGGCCTAACGGGTCGGAAGACCAGGGCCTTGCGTCTGTGCCCATCCAGCTCGAAGTGCTGGTTCTAAAAAGGTCCGGCAGAGGTCAACGGAAAGGGAGACGGAGGTCTTCAACGATATTGTACAAGCCAAGCTACCAGGTCATCACTGTGGGTTGTACGTGTGTCCGGCCCATTGTTACCGAGATGACGGACTGAGACGAATCGTCAGGGAAATGCCAGCTCACCATTTTGTGGTGAATCAGCAGAACTGTAGCCTCAAATCATCTTTTTCTGAGTGGGGATGACGAGGTTTTGATACTATCATTTATTGGACATTAATTATATTATTTATATTTATACTTTGAACTTCTGAATATGTTGACCCTTCCCTGTGAGAGCCGGGTTACTTGTAATTATGACCGCCGCGCAGCGAAGCGGCGGTCATATAGGTTTAGTCAGATTTTTTTTTCTTTTTTTTTTTTTCGCATGTCCAAATTTCCGTCAAGGATTCCCGAGACACTGAAAGACCGGGGTACACGAAACTTGGTGGGCATGAACACATAAACGTGTACACGCACACATGCACACAATTCAAGAATTTCTCAGAATTATGAACAGGCAAGATGGGGGTGGGGTTGTATAAAATTAATTTTACATGTGAAATCTATGAACTAATCATGTTTTGGTACTTGTTGTCTAGCAGATACCAGTGAGAATTGAGTGTGGATAATGCAATTTAGTGAGACAGTTAGAATCATATAGGCCTTTCAGCGTGATTTATTTTTGTGGAAAAAATGTGCTGGACTGGGCGGCGGTCATATTTTGTACCGCTCTGCGGTACATCTAGTTTAATAAGTTATAGAAGAAACCCACATAAGCATTGCTGATACATTTCCAATAAATACATTGCCAAGTGTCTTTATTATGACCGCCACGCAGCGAAGCGGCGGTCATATAGGTTTAGTCAGATTTTTTTTTTCTTTCTTTTTTTTCTTTTCTTTCAAATTTCCGTCAAGGATTCCTGGGACACTGAAAGACCGGGATACACGAAACTTGGTGGGCATGTAACCCCACATGGATAGCATGGAACCATCGTTTTTCGTTTTGATCTGTAGCCCCCCCGCTGGACTGGACCCCCGAAAGGAGGGTAGGGCAGACACAGTTTTCTGTGAATATCTCGAGAACCGTAGGGTTTAGGAGGACCATTTTTTTTTTGTATGTTGATCTCAAGGGGCCATGTCAACCCATTCCAAAACAACTCATTTCATGTATAGCGCCACCTAGTTAAACACAAACAAGTAAAAATGAGGTGTTGTAATCGCAGGTATCTGTGACCTAACATAGTCAAAACTGCACGAAATTGGAAGTGTAGGATCATTATGACACCCTCTGAATGCACACCAAGTTTCGTGGAATTCCGTTCATGGGGGGCCACACAATAAATTAATTTATGTTACTATACACCAACTGGCCTGTAAGTGGCCGGAGACAGTTTTCTGTGAATATCTCGAGAACCGTAGGGCCTAGGAGGTCCACCTTTTTTTTGTATGTTGGTCTTAAGGGGACACATCAACCCATCCCATTACCACTTATTTCATGTATAGCGCCACCTAGTTAAAAATTAAAAAGCAAAGAATTAGGTGTTTTCATCACAATATCTCTGGCTGACATGGTCAACACTGCACGAAATTGAAAGTGTAGGATCATTATGACACCTTCCGAATGCATGCCAAGTTTTGTGAACTTTCGTTCATGGAGGGCCTTACAATAAAATGATTTATGTGTACATTTAGTGACCGTACACCAACAAGGATTCCTGGGACACTGAAAGACTGGGGTACACGAAACTTGGTGGGCATGTAACCCCACATGGATAGCATGGAACCATCGTTTTTCGTTTTGATCTGTAGCCCCCCCGCTGGACTGGACCCCCCGAAAGGTTGGTAGGGCAGACACAGTTTTCTGTGAATATCTTGAGAACCGTAGGGCCTAGGATGACCAATTTTTTCTGTATGTTTGCCTCCAGGGGTCATGTTAACCCATTCCATGTGCACACATGTGCATAAACAGATACACACGCACACACATACATTCACAGTAATCATACGTATGACACATACTCACACAGTAGACATATGTACGCATGCATGCACATGCACAAACACACATACGCAGACAAACACACAAGCACGCACACACACACACACACACACACACACACATAAACATAAACGTGTGCACGCACACATGCACACAATTCAAGAATTTCTCAGAATTATGAACAGGCAAGATGGGGGTGGGGTTGTATAAAATGAATTTTACATGTGAAATCTATGAACTAATCATGTTTTGGTACTTGTTGTCTAGCAGATACCAGTGAGAATTGAGTGTGGATAATGCAATTTAGTGAGACAGTTAGAATCATATAGGCCTTTCAGCGTGATTTATTTTTGTGGAAAAAATGTGCTGGACTGGGCGGCGGTCATATTTTGTACCGCTCTGTGGTACATCTAGTTAGATTTCAGTATTATGTTTGCCTGTTAGTTATATTGGTTGTATTGTAGGTTCATTGCATGTCTTCGGAAACACTGTTACACAGCCATGCAAATAAAAGCTTCACAGTGTGTTAGAGTTGTTTGCTGTTGGTGTCTGTGTGCTACGGTTACTTTTACATCAAAAAGTACTTGCACTTCATCATTAGACAGCTCCACTTTCAAGACACGTTTCAAGACAAATGGGCAATGGTAGGTGGGACACTATTTGATATAATATCTCTCACTCTCTTATACACACTCTTAATTCTCATTTAAATATCATGTCAGGAAAGTCAACATAAGACAAGAGGCAACTTTTTTTGTTTATTTATGTCAAGAGAAGCTTTAACTGAACATGCCGAAAAAAGAGACAATTTTAGCCATTAGGACGTCAAAGACATTGATAGCGAATAGAGGTGCCATATTTCTTAACACATTGAGTGACCTCCAGTGCTAAAAACATGGCATACACATTATGTGGGAGGGTGGCATTGGGAAAGACAAAAAACATTCCATGAAATTCCCCTTTTTGGCCCACACTGAACACCATAAGCATTACTACACTTAGCGTACATCAAGCATCCACTTCCCACCTGCTCCACCAGTGAAGAGCAGCTATCTTTTGCAACAATTTTAGCAACTCTGAGTACTTCACTCATGATGTACCAAAACAAGCAAGCACAACAGCGTGGATTCCATAAGGATTTTTTTTTTTTTTTAAGTTGTCCTACAAAGCTGCCCAACGTGGCTTGCATACACAGTACCACCAGCACAACCTGGAGGTAATCAGAAGGCTAGCTGCTCCTCGTGCACACTGGGACTTGTATGCTCCTGGTGCACACTGGCACTGGGTATGATTTTTTTTTTTTTTGTTCTTTCACAGGGATAATGAAGTCATCACATACAGTATGCAAAAACCTGAAAGTACATCAGCAACACGCTCAAGCTAGATACACAAACACATGTCCCAGTGCTTCTGCTGCCCGTCTAGATACACAAACACATGTCCCAGTGCTTCTGCATGTCCCAGTGCTTATGAAGTGCAGTGGAATGAAAGAAAAAAACTAAAAGTCTATTGTGCTTGTGAATCTGCAGTGCAATAATGAGTTGCTTGAGATATAGTATGCTCCCATTATGAAGCTAAAGTTATGAAGTGTGAATTATAGTTTGCTAAATAGACAGACACACACACAGACCAGTAGATCATGTGCATCACATGCAGAGTTGGTTTCTGACTGAAAACAAATGGTAACACAATCCTGACCAGATTTTTTGCCAATTTTGTGAATGGTATATTGTAGTATTTATGGATTTATTGAAATTGACTGGTTCAAGGATACAGTGTTTATGTACATAACTAACAAGCAGATTTCAAGAATGTCCATGCGTGTCTGTGCAGTTGGCATATACTAAGTGTGTGTGTGTGTGTGTGTGTGTGTGTGTGTGTGTGTGTGTGTGTGTGTGTGTGTGTGTATGTACATGCGTGCTTATGGATAGGTCAGAGTTAAGTGTTTGTGTGTGTGTGTGTGTGTGTGTGTGTATGTGTGTGGGTGTGTGTGTGTGTGTGTGTGTGTGTGTGTGTGTGTGTGTGTGTGTAGGTGTGTTTGTGTGGTTGTGGGCGTGCACACATGTTTTCATACATAGTGACATTTTGCAGTACAGCAAGTGGTTACGAATGGGCAAACGTACTCTGAACACTCAGGATGATATTTAGAGCAAATTAGATCAAATTTTCCCTCCCTTTGGCTAAAGTGAAGAATATTAATAACTGTCTCTTTTTTTCTTTCCTCTCTTCCTTCACTGAGGTCCATCAGAGTGACCTGAGACATGCTCCCCACCTCTCTCCTCCTCCCATACCCCCCCTCCCCCCTCACACACACACACACACACACACACACTCTCTCTCTCTCTGTCAATCATTTCACCTTTTCACACCAACCACGGTGCACAATGGGCTGCCACAAACGTCGGCTTCTCTTAACATGGATTTCTCAAGACATAGTTTTGTTTTGGTTGCTGTTTCTCTAGACAAGGTTGGCATAGTTCATGAACGTCGACGATTTGAGAATTGAGTTTGCTCACGTCTTCATTTTCCTGCCTGTGTGTGGTTTGAGCTTCCCTGCATTTCGTTTTGTGTAGTTGGTTGGTCTCCTCTCCTCCCTTCATTTGTCTGTCTGTTTTCTCCTCTTCCTTGACTAGCGACAGCAGTCTTTAGTTGTTGTTCTCTGTGTCTACCGACATGCCTCCTCCTTCATCTCCTTGTTCTTACGCACCTCCTCTGCATGCTTGTCCTGAGGTTGGCACACAGACACACACACACACACACACACACACACACACACACACACACACACACACGCACACACACACAAGGACATAAATATAAATATAAATATAGACATAAACACGCACAAACACACACACGTTCCCGTGAACACAAAAATACACACACAGATAAACACACACACATGCACACACGCACACACACACGCACAAAACTGCTTTAGTATTGTGCATATATTAGCAAACACAGTAGAGTAAAGGGAGGTATAAACACAGACGAGAACAAAGATGGAAGCACAAAGCAACCCCCCTCCCCCTTATGAAACATTAATGCAGCAGAGCAAAACATCAGCGCAGTGTTACAAACATAAAGCAAACCCATTACTCCTGGGCAGCCATTACAGAGGCAGTTGTTAGTTCCTCTCACCCATCACAGTTTCAATATTGCTGAAGTGGGACTGGCAGTATACTGGAAGTGACTGTTTTGCCACACATATATTGATACAAGACATAAAACATCTTTTACTACCCAGAGTATCTTTCTGAAACAGTGTGGCCTTTTGCAGTGCTACCTGATGTGTCTATAAGGCCTTTCCCTGCCTTTGTATGCGTATGATAATGAAGAAACTGTAGGCCTATTTGAAACGTGAGCCAATGCTTTCATGAGGCATCAGTCAAGGTCTGTGGGTGGTTGTGAGGACGTTGATTTGATATACTCCACAGAAAAGTTGCTAGAATCCATGGTCCTCTATTCATTTATCATCTTGTGTTTTAGACAGACTAACACATGACAGACTTGTGTTTTAGACAGACTAACACATGACAGACTTGTGTTTTAGACAGACTGACACATGACAGACTTGTGTTTTAGACAGACTAACACATGACAGACTTGTGTTTTAGACAGACTAACACATGACAGACTTGTGTTTTAGACAGACTAACACATGACAGACTGACACATGACAGACTGACTGCACCCTACCTTCTCCTGCAGCCTTTCCAACATGGCCGCCAACAGGGCCTCGCGGTTCTCCTTGTTGGTCTCCATCTTCTGCTCGAGCTTCTCCTTGGCCATCTTGATGAAGTTGTTGTTCTCCTCGAACGCCTTCTGGATGACCTCACGCTCGTGCTCGCGCTTCTCTGCTAAGTGCTTGAGCAGCTCCGCCTCTTGACACTAGGGGGCGACAAACACCAAGGAGTGGAAACGATGAAAAGGGTGTGGGCTGGAGAGAGCGAGAGAGATCAATGGCTACAGAAAGAGGCACATTAAAACGAGAGGAGGTAAACTAGGGGCATAGCATATGTATCTGCTTAGGCACTTTAGTAGTGTAGTATTATACTGTTGCCTTCTCAAGTAATATGCAATTGTAAGACTTGAGTCCTGTCATGTGGATTCCTCCAACTGTAACCTTTTGTAGCCTACTATGTTGAATCTTTTGTTACATATCCTACTCTCCAACCTTTATTTGACATCTTTGTCAGACAGAAAGAGCGGCAAATTTCAGATCAGCCTTTATGGGTCCTTTATGCCTTTATTGTCCTTTATGGGTCTATGTGTCTATGTGTGTGTCTGCCTGTGTGTCGGTGTGTCTGTCGGTCAGTCTGTCACCGCACCTTCCTCCTCTCCTCAGCTGCCTCTAGTTTCTTCTGTATCTCCTCCAGGGAGGGGTCTTTGCGTTGGGGCATGGCGGAGTTGAACTCGGGCACGCCGTCAAACGAGGGCGGTTTCAGGATGACCTCGAAGGCCTGGCCGGACGCACGTTTGTTCAGCTCGATCACTTCCACCTCTTTGATCACGCACCAGTTCAGGTCCACCGCATCTGCCCAAGACCAGGCACGGACACACACACACACACAAACACACACACACACACACACACAGCTGTCTAAACAACACCAACCCCTGGCACCCGCCTGCCTAGCCTTGTGGTTTGGAAACTCCATAACCACCGCCATCAATCCCCATACTCTGAGAAAGGCTGCATTTATGTTTGTGTCAAGTGCAAAAAGGGGATTGACAGAAAACGAATAAAATCATTAAATTAAAAAAAAGAATTTTGCGTAAAGAACCATTTTGTCAAAGCATTATACTGAAACAATCTTGTCTATATGGGCCTGAAAGGCCAAGCAAAGCCCTGTTTTATAGTGTGGAATAAACGAAAAATCTCCTCTAGCTCAGTCATGTTGATCCATTTCTTTGTGTCTGGGTGTGGGGTGTGGGCCTCCTCTTACCCTCGGCCTTGTACTGGGGCTTGTCGCTCACTCTGGAATTCAGACAGGAGCAGAGCAGTGACACCAGAGGGAGTTCCTTCACCTTGTCTCTGTACGCTGCGGGAAACAGGCGGAGAACAAGGCAGGCTCTGTGAGCTCAGGCCGTCGACGGAACAGCGGCCATCGGGCATCGGACAACAACAGGAACAGGAGGGCTGAGATGCATCTACAGCAAGTTCCTTACATGGAGACGTGTGCTTGGGTGCATTACCTACCTGCCAACGTCATTCTGTCACAATGTGTTGTCTTTACTCTGGCTGATGTCCTGTTTAGGCCCTGGACAAGTAAAAAAGCAGACATGTTGAAATTAGACCCTGATTCACAATAGGGATTTAATGCTGATGAAAATAAGATTGTCTGTTTTTGTCTGTTAGTGATGCGCTGGCAAAAATACATTTACAATTGCGTTTATTCATTTAGGAGACAGTTTCATCCAAAGCAACTTAAAAAATGAGAATTAAA
>NW_027468859.1:37148216-37218216 GCF_046254945.1 Alosa pseudoharengus | reverse complement strand
CACACACACACACACACACACACACACACAGAGATTAAATGATTAGACTGGGGCGTTGATGATATCATGCTCTTCTGCTGGGCTGGGCAACCCCTGCAGAAGAGCGGAGACACTTTGACCAGGATGTTTAAAATGCTCTTGTATCCCCCCCTATAGCAGGTCAGCCTGTACTGCCCCCCCCCCCCCCCACACACACACACCCACACAGACAGACAGACATATACCCATGCGCAAGGTCACGGCCACACTCTCTCTCTTTCTTTCTTTCTTTCTTTCTTTCTTTCTTTCATTCTTTCTTTCTCTCTTTGGTGAAAGGCTCAGTGTATAGCTCTGTTCTCAGTGCCAGGGAGGTTTCGGCTCACAAATCATACAGACTCATGTGTGTTTACCAGAGAGGGAATGAACAGCCCTACGTGATTTATGAGTGCTACAGTCACACACACACACGCACACACACACCCACACACACACCCACACACACACCCACACACACGCACACACACACACACAGACACACACACACACACACACACACAGAGAAACACACACACACACACACACACACACACACACACACACACACACACACACACATACACACATACACACACATATATACACACACACACACACATCATACTGTATACAATGTTTTACCACTTATACCACTTAACACCACAGTCACACTCACACACACCACCAGACATAACACTCTCTCACACACACACTGAATGCCAGATATGTTTACACGCTCCTCCACAAACACAAAATTACCCATAACACATAAGCGCAACTACTCAAACACACCCAGTGGCTGCTATGACTCAAACAGGAGCAAACACATGAACACAGGCACACACACACACACACACACAGAAAGGGAGAGAAAAAGGGAGAGAGGGAAAGAGAGAGATAGAGAGAAAGAAAGAGAGAGCTAGAGAGAGAGCTAGAGAGAAACACACTGACACATACCGGCGATGAGTCACAGGTGTAGCACTAAGAGCGGGAAGGCTGAAGCGATGTAATCTGACATCACTGCCTGTTTGACAATGACTTCACTCACCACTCCTGCATAAATGCATGTCATTAAAATGAGTTAGCACAAAAACTGCATTTGTATTGCAGGCAGCTCACACAGGGCTTTTGTGCCTGCTTAGAGAAACTGTTCCAACAACGATATCTCTCTATTACAATCACAAGGAACCAATATAGGCCTATATACAAATATAAATATATACTTATTGCACTTATTTCAGGATATTTCAGTCTAGATAGATAGATAGATAGATAGATAGATAGATAGATAGATAGATAGATAGATAGATACTTTATTGAAGTCTGGATGAAACTATATAGGCACATAACTTGGGTGTCATAATTGATAACCAATCAAATATGCATGTATCTTCAGTCACAAGGTTGCTTTATCTTTTACAACATCAGGAAGATCAGACCTTATTTGGCACAATATGCCATACAACTTCTTGTGCAGGGTCATTTCCTAACTGGACTTTTGTAATTCATTGTTAGCTGGCCTGCCTGCTGTTAGCTGGCCTGCCTGCTTGAGATCATTACAGTAGATTCGGTATGTTGAGGCACGTCTGGACTTTACAGTAATCAACCATAGAGGACACGTGTATGTCCTCTGTTAATTACTATCCACTAGCTTGCTATAGGAGCCAGAATCAAATTCAAATCCCTCTCCCTGGCCTATAGGACACTTACTGGATCTGTTTCCTGCTATTTGCATTCCATGATCCAGCCCTACATCCCCTCTCATCCACTGTGGTCCTATGATGAGCGTCTGCTGTGTCCACCATCCAATTAATGCCAAGAGGTCGCAATCAAGACTCTTCTCCTCTGTGATTCTTCGTTGGTGGAATGAGTTGCCTCGTGTTCTGCCTTCTTACTGTATGATAGTTTGGGGACTTTCAAGAAGTGTTTTAAGACCCAACTGTTCACCTTATGCTTAATTAATTAATTAATTATCTTAATTTGTAATATCACAACTCATTTTTTTTATTGTTGATATTTGATGTTGCTGTTATTACTATTATGCTTCATATACTATAAGTCGCTTTCATTCAACAAAAGCGTCTGACAAATACCATTACCATAACAATATCAATTAAACTTAGGGTGTTTGTATATATAATCTGGTAGCATAAGGTAGTAAGGTGTGTATATATACACACACAAACTTAGGGTGTTTGTATATATAATCTGGTAGCATAAGGTAGCAAAGATGCCTATTTAATTTTAAGACATCCTTGCTACCTCATCTGTACTACTCTGATGCTCTTTCTCTCTCTCTCTTTCTCTCTCTTTCTCTTTCTCTCTCTACCTCTCTTTCTGTAAACTGAATATATGGGGCTACCGAATATACTTTGCTGTGTTATCAAGAATGTATTGAAGAATGGAGATTAAGGATATGGCCAACAAAAGAAAAGCTCTCTTTTGCACTCTCCAAAGATAAACACAGCAAAAAGAAAGGGGGAGCAAGAGAGACATGAGAGGGAAAGAGATGAGAGAGGGAGAGTGGATAAAAGGGCAGGAAATGGATTTCCTTTGCCATGGAGACAAGTAATTAAGTCAAAGGATCTAACAAGAGCAGTGGTAAGCTGTGAGCTTTGGAGTGTTTCTGTTACAGAATCACCGATAGCACACTTGACATGAGAACGGGGTGTCCTTTTGGTGTGAACTCTTGAAAATCACACAGATGTGGGGCTCTTTTTCTGCACTACCTCCCTCTCTCTTTCTCCCTCTCTCGCTGTGTGTGTGTTTGTGTGTGTGTGTGTGTGTGTGTGTGTGTGTGTGTGTGTTTGTCCGAGTGTGTATGTTTGTAGTTTCGTGTGTGTGTGTGTGTGTGTGTGTGTGTGTGTGTGTGTGTGTGTGTGTGTGTGTGTGTTTGTTCTGTAATTACATCAGTGATGAACACTGTTATCTGTAAAGGTCAGCATATATTACAGCTGAAGAGTGATGAATTGTGTGTGCAAAATCACAACACCAGTCTGTGGTATTGCTCATTATTAAATGTATTGCCTGCGTTTGTGGGCCCTCTCTATTGAGTTGCTTCCTGCTGCCAAAGGCTTTGATATCAATCAGAATGGAGTAGGGAGAGGTCAATCAGTATATTGTAAAGATTTCTGCATGGCAACATGCTTTTGAGTCTGAGACTGAGATGGATTTGACCGGTAAAATGAAAGAGAAATGATTATTCATTTGATTAATGTCAAAGGGAATTATGCTCTTTTGTTGTTGTTTTCTTGTCATTTTTACCCATGAGCCTCAGCAGCTTAGCCCAACTCATTAGGCTTCTGCTCTTCTGTTCAGAGTGGTTACCATGGCTACAGGCCTGTGTACTGACACAGCCCTGCGGTTCAGCCACTTTGATTGACAGATGTAGAGTTTGGATTGTTGTTAAACAAGTGGCTCAGGTCCTTACTCTTCATAATCTCTCTGAGACAATCTTAACATTTGAGACATTGTGCGGATAAGGCTGCCCTGTTACATAGATAGAACATGAAGACAAGTAATGACAACGTTTCACCCAATAAAGGTCCCTCAAGGATCTTTAAGTATTTTACGAGAACAGATTGTTTTTTGCTGATTATGTTTGAAGGTAATTATTTTTTCAAGCGAGAATTCAATCAAGACGTCTGAAAACTGAAAAAAACTGAAAACTGACATTTATAGAGCTGAATGATATAGCTGACATGAAGCCATGCTGCCACAACCAGTGGCATAAATCTCATTTAACCTCTTGTACCTCAGTCATCAAGCCCACAGCAGGGGAGAGGGGGGGTGGGGGTATTGTTTGGTTGGGGATGGTGATGCACGTGTCTGTGTGTGTGTGTGTGTGTGTGGGTGTGTGTGTGTGTGTGGGGGGGGGGGGGGGGGTAGGTGTTGTGTGTATTGGATTCTTGGGGCTGGAGGTGTTGTGCATATGTGTGTGCTGGTTGGTCGAGGGTGATGGAGTTAGTAAACGTGTTTTTGGCGGCACGGGGGCTCTACTAACACCTTTTCCAGATGTGCACCGCCGCTTCCTCTCCCAGTGACCTCGGCCCACTAAAAAAGACCAGGGGGGTCGATGGAGGCTGCTCACGTCCGGGGTCACGCACATAAAATGATGCCACTGGCGGGGGGCTGCCAGGGTGTTTGTGTGTGTGTGTGTGTGTGTGTGTGTGTGTGTGCGTGCATGCGTGCGTGTGTGTGTGCGTGCGTGCGTGTGTGTGTGTGGAGACGGCCGCTTATGAGTCTCTAGCGTGTGCACATGATTGACTGGACGGCACTCAAGGATAAAATTTTTTGGCTGAGAGGACACCACTCTCCAACATCTATTCCCCCCCCCCCTGCCATTCTGCCACTGCCCCTATTTGGACGCCTTCATGTCCAGTGCAACACTTCATGCCCAGTGCAACACTTCATGCCCAGTGCAACACTTCATGCCCAGTGCAACACTTCATGTCCAGTGCAACACTTCATCTTCATGCTACAGCCAACCGAGGCAGACATGGACATGTAAAGAATAGCTGCTAACCCCCATAATATATATAATTGAATCCCATGAGCAAAGTTATCCCTTGACAACCGTTTGTTTGGGATCATTTGTTTCAATGTGTCTGGGTTTGACTAGTGTGGTTAATGCAGTTACCATGAGAGGACCGCTGTGATTTATGTTACCAGATGCTCTGAAGACTCATGCTCGGGCAACTGCATATGGCTTTGGTTACGGGTGGTCTCAAGTCCAAATCATTCCACCGGGATTCAATAAACACAGTGCTGTTGAAATCCTGCTCGGAAAACAGATTTTTAGGCAACACTTTATAATAACTATTTAAGTTATTATAATAAGTATTTGTTCATAATAAATAAGCCATCCTCAAAAAATATGTTTGTGAATAGATGTTTTATACTTAATAAATAATGCAACAACCATTTATACATGAAATAAGCTTCCCATTATAAACCAGTTGCAAAGTATTACTAAATGCTTGTGTGTGTGTGTGTGTGTGTGTGTGTGTGAGAGAGAGAGAGAGAGAGTGAGTGTCAGGTTGAGTTGGACTTTAGGCCTGGTAGGTGTCCAGATCTTCTCTGTCTGGGCATTGACAATTCATGGGCAATGGCACACACACACACACACACACACACACACACAGAAACACCAACAGATAAATACATAACCAAACGCCAGTCTATGTGATCATTTATACTATTTATTCATGAAACATGAATTTTAATTTGAAATATAAAGTCAGTCCCATTTGGTAGTTAAAGATTGCAACTCTTAGCACTTCTCACTGCATTGTGAAGGGGCTCTCCCCAGCAAAGGGCAGCTCAATGAAGTAGTAGGGTGAAGGGAAGAGTGGTGGAGCAGGGCCCATGGTGGGCAGCTCAATGAAGTGGTAGGGTGAAGGGAAGAGTGGTGGAACAGGGCCCTAGTGTGCAGCACTCACACCACAAAAACCTACAGCCTCTTATCTTGATGTCGTGTTTCCAATGACGGGAGAAATCTCACCATCTTCTTCATCACGTAGGTGTGCATGCATCACCAGGACCCTCCTCACGTCTTCCACTCTTCTGAGAAATGCCTTCTATACTGCCTTTTTCTGTTTCTTTCTCCACATTCAAAAATCATTATCTGCATATCTGCAGCCAAACCCTCAGCACAGGAGGAGCCACGCAGGTTGGTAAACACACACATACAAACACACACACTACATTTACAGTATATGACAATCTAGATGTACCACAGATCGGTACAACATATGACCACCGCATATTATCTCCGCAAAAATAAATCACTCTTGTCGATTTGTCTCCATCTCCTACTCCATCCCCTGCTCTTGCAACTTTTGTTTGTGCGTGTGAATGTGTTTATGTGTGTATGCATGTGTGTGTGCACGTGTGTGTTTGTGAGTGTGTGTGTGTGTGTGTACATTTCAACTTCATCTGGCAACCCTTCGCTCAACACTTTTGCAGGCCGATTCGAGTAGAGTCACTAAGTAATACACATAAATTAATTTATTGTATGGCCCTGCCCCACATGAACAGACTCCACCTCCTCCACCTCCTCCAAATTTCCGTTTGTATGTGTGTGTGTATGTATGTGCGTGTGTGTGTGTGTTCACCCCCCCCCCCCCCCAGACAGAAGAAGAACCGAATATCCTACCATAATCTCTCTCTCTCTCTCTCTCTGTTCAATTCCCGACACTGTTGTGCCATTGGCTTTTAATTGAATTGACATGTGTACAGTAAGTCGCTATGGATGAAATTGTCTGCTAAATGAATGAATGTAAATGTAACTTGTACAACTCATTTGTAAATGTGTTGCATGCAGAGACCACACTCAGGGGCTGAAAGATGTCCAAAATTGCATTAAAAGCACCGAAAAAGTTTTCCCACTTCACTGAACTTTATTTTGGAGCTATGCACCTAGCGAAACATCTAAAGATTAGACAACAGGCGCAGACGCCACTTCTACCTACGTAAATGTGTTGCAAGGCATAGAAAGTCCTCACTTTAAATGAGCTCACAAAATACAATTTTTGTCATCAGATGCGAGATTCAACAACCAAAATGATAGACCACAGAAAAGAACACATTCTGTCGAGAGTACACTTTTACCTGCTTTTTTTCAGAAATGTAGAAAAGCACAACCCACCGCCACAAACGGCTGACATATAAACCGCTTCCTCCAGCAACCGCTTCTTCCTGGTCTCAGGGGCCATATTTCTTCCATTCACACAATGGATCCTAATGTCATTATGAGCTGTTTCCTTCCCGACCAATTCCCCCTCGTCTGCACATTTCCGCGCTCTAAGCCTCTTCAGGTGTGATGTATGAAGGCCAGCACTCTGCCCGGCCCAGACGACCAAGAAAGCTGACCAGAGCAAGGATGGGAATAATATTAATTTCAGGGGAACCAGTGGTGGTGCTGCCGCTGTGTCCATCCAGCAGAATTCTAATGGCCACATAAAATAGATTTACTGGTCATATGCAGTGCAGACGTTAATGGAGGACTTAAAGCCAAAACACTGGGCCATTAAACTTGTTACAAGGCTACTTACTGTATATTAATGGCTAAAGTAGCCACAGATTACATCACTTCATCATCATCAGTCTCCTATTGCATCTCAATAAAATGTAATAAAAGTGTGTTTGATCATTTTTACTATATTTTTTCATAGGTACACTTATAGGAGCCATTACTAAATTGCTTTAGATAAAATGTCCTGGGAATGAATCCCTTCATATGTGTATTATGATTAAGTTGCTCACTGTGGAAAAGCAAGTTTGTCAACACCGTAGATTAGCACTTTATGTTCATACTATATCCTTTAGATTGAGAACAACACCGTAGATTAGCACTTTATGTTCATAGGCTACTATATCTCTTTAGAGTTTAGATTGAGAACAACACCGTAGATTAGCACTTTATGTTCATACTATATCCTTTTAGATTGAGAAATGGGGCTGCAATAGTGTTGTCAGACCACCGGCATATTGTGGTTGGAACTGCCGCTAAGATGACGAAGGATCGTGTAGGATCATTATGACACCCTCCGAATGCATGCCAAGTTTCATGGACTTTCGTTCATGGGGGGCCTTACAATAAAATAATTTATGTGTACATTTAGTGACCGTACACCAACAAGGATTCCCGGGACACTGAAAGACCGGGGTACACGAAACTTGGTGGGCATGTAACCCCACATGGATAGCATGGAACCATCGCTTTTCGTTTTGATCTGTAGCCCCCCCGCTGGACTGGACCCCCCGAAAGGAGGGTAGGGCAGATACAGTTTTCTGTTAATATCTTGAGAACCGCAGGGCCTTGGATGACCAATTTTTTGCGTATGTTTGCCTCCAGGGGTCATGTAAACCCATTCCATATGCACACATGTGCATAAACAGATACACACGCACACACAAACATTCACAGTAATCCTACGTATGACACATACTCACACAGTAGACATATATACGCATGCATGCACATGCACATGCACATGCACGCACACACACCCACACACACATAAACATAAACATGTACATGCACACAATTCAAGAATTTCTCAGAATTATGAACAGGCAAGATGGGGGTGGGGTTGTATAAAATGTATATTACATGTGAAATCTATGAACTAATCATGTTTTGGTACTTGTTGTCTAGCAGATACCAGTGAGAATTGAGTGTGCATAATGTAATTCAGTGAGACAGTTAGAATCATATATGCCTTTCAGCGTGACTTATTTTTGTGGAAAACATGTGCTGGACTGGGCGGCGGTCATATTTTGTACCGCTCTGCGGTACATCTAGTTTAAATACAGCTAACTCTCAGCGCTAACCTTTAAATACAGCTAACTCTCAGTGCCAGCCTTTAAATAACTCTCAGTGCCAGCCTTAAATACAGCTAACTCTCAGCGCTAGCCTTTAAATGCGACTTACTCTCAGCGTTACCCATCAAATACGGCTTTTCTTTATCTCTTTTACACAAAGTCATTGATTTCGTCCCACCAGACATGCTGCCCTTGTTGCCTATGGAATCTCTCAGTGTTAAAGGAAACCTTAGGGAGCCAATTCAATTCTTTCCCCCCATGAACGAAGCCTGACTGTGAACCTACAGTACTGTGGATACAGAAACTGAATGTGAATTGAATGTATGTCAGACTGATGGACTTCCCAAGTCAACCACTCTTTAGGCTACTTTAAACATGCTGATTTGTCAATGTTGAACTCCACAGGCAACTGTCAGTTTTAGGAGCAACACTTGAGCATAAACTTGAAAATAAACAAGTAATCACTCATGATGGAAATTAACCTAGAATGATAGTTTCCACAATAATTGTGGAAAGCTCTCTCTCTATGCTTTATGCGTTGGTAGGTATATGTGACTTTTAGAATGATCAGGTAATTGTATAGTATGACATTGTGACACTAGATGTCCCTGTAAAGTTAAACTAAAACAGTTGAAGAAGGTTACATGTTTTCAGCTGAAAATAGAAAAGAAACATTACTGGGGTATTAGCTTGGCCTCATCTTACTATACTGCTTGCTTACTGCAGCATGGCTAGTTATTCTTACACATATTCTTATAGTGCAGCTTTTACATGAAACGATGCATGCAGCGACTGCCAACTGACCAGACCCATGGCAATGTAGGTGCTGCAGCTCATGCCAAATCCCACTGCTCTCAATGAGTCACTGAGACCAGCCGGAGAAACAGACTACCGCATATCATGGCTGCCAAAGACACACTCACACATGCTAAAGACGAACAGGAGCAGCATCTAGTGAAAGCACATGCTGCTGTTGAAGATGAGCAGCAATATGGTCAGATCAAATGATCACTTAACAGATGGTTTAACGCTTAGCTTTGATATATCTGGTAAGATGTGAGTTCCTAAGTCAATTAATTTTAGAGTCTCTCGCAGTTTGTATTCTATGCTGATCTGGCACCTGCAATAGTTTTATGTAATGTACAATATTGAACACAGTGGTGTTCAACTTTGTATGTCAGCCATGACACACAGGCCAACTGTAGATTTGAAACAGATCTGGAAACAGTAGAATGCACACACACACAGACAGTCTAAAATAAACACACACACATGCACAGACAAACCCAAACATGCACGTACTAGCACACACACACACACACACACAGTCCAGTACATTTGAACACACAGCATAGACTCCAGGCGGAGAGACATAATGCTGAGGTCAAGGAGAGTATGTGCATACAGTTTGTTGACCTTCCTCCTCTCTCTTCCTGTGTCCGTTAATCTAAGCCATGATTCATTATCTGAGAAGTTTTTTTCCCTTCTCTCTCTGTCACAGTGGGGAAGTCAAGACAAATCCCTTTTCCCCAGGAAGCCAAGCCATGCTGTTACAGTAAAGTCACTGCATCCCAACTGTGCAAGCTGCCATCGCTTGCCTCTCTCATATGCCCTCTAGTGGTTGAAATTGGGTATAGCTTCCTCACCAGAGATAAACATCACTGACGCTCTCTGTGAATGTCATATGAAACCATTTCAGTTCTAGACAGTGAATTGTTACAGACATGATTCATTTTTGAGGAATTACGTTTATTTCACTGAGTGAAAGCACAATCTCCAAGGAAATGGGATTTTAAATGTAGTTCACTGAGGCCGAAGTACATCTGTCATTTCCCATGCTATATTGAGTTTGAATGTGGTGGTGAACGACAACACAAGCAGACACTCGATCTTGCCGGAGGGGCAGGGGTGGGGGTTAAATTTAACAGCTTCTTTGACTGGCACTCAGCAGGAAAACAAGAGCTGGTCAACTGGAAACTGATAGGAGGGCGGCTACCAGCAGTGTGAGGTGGCCATGCACACACACACACACTGACATGCAGGCACACACACACACACACACACACACACACACACACTGAAGATACATAATTCCTCAGTGTTATGGTAGGGGTCTAGCAGGAGCCTGTGGAGCGATTAGCGAGGACACTGGATCCAGGGCGGTGTCCCTCAGGCAGCAGTCTGTCTCTGTCCAGACGAGATGCGTCAAACTCGGGCTCCGCTACTCCAGGCCATCCCTGGCAGCACCTGTTTCCCCAGGAAGACAAACACCCTCCAGGCCACTAAACGCCACCATGGGGCCAGTGTTGACTTCTTAGCCGGGCCAAAATACTTTATTAGACCTCATTAGGCTTTTGGAACCAATTCCGGTTATCAGTTATCTTTTGGATTCTATTGGATGTTTTTCTTTCTTTTTTGAGAAAGTTTGATGCTTTTGCTTAGTTTAATTGAGGGCTTTAGAGTGCACGCATAGCCACACATACTTTGTTGTTAGTCAAAAGTAGCCAAGTCAATTTATCCCAATAGTTAAATGGGATTTTTTTGTAGACAGCTAATGAAATAACTGATAATGATTACAGTCATATAACTACCAGCTTGCTTTAGAGTCCATTGCATTTTCAGCTGCTATCCGGAATTTTAAAAGATAACTGAAGCAGGTTTGCTGTACTGACATTATGTGACCTGCACTTAAGTCACTCATGTGTCAGTCAAGCTGTTCTAGATTCCTGTGTGCTGAAAGATCCTGTGCAAATGAAAGCAGACTCTTTAATATGGTCGTCCCGAGGGCTTGAGCTTCTCTTGAGGGCTCCGCTGAATGAATGGGGTTGGGGGTTGAGGGCAGGTGGAGAGATGTGTGTGTGTGGGGGGTCTTCTTTCAATAGCCTAGTTTGTACCCCCCACTCCAACCACCCCACTACAACCACCCCCACCCCTACGCCTGAGTGTGGCTGCTGCCCTCCCACTCTGGGGCTAATGAGGACCAGACCCAGAGTATTAGCAGCTCTAGTCCAGCTCCTAGCTGCCCTGGCTGGGGTCTCCTCTTTTACCCTCCACATCAACTCTGGCAGTTGCAGGCTTGGGGTTCCCTGTCTGTGTGCACAGTAATCAACACCTTCAGTAATACACACAAACACACAGATGCAAACACACACATGGAGGCGCGTGCACATGTACACACACACACACACACACACACACACACACACACACACACACACACACACACACACACATGCATACACTTCAGACAATAGAATGTGAAAAATAAACACTCACACATGAATGAATAATTTGCACATACACTGACTCATACAAACATACAAACCCATCCATAGAATTCTCTCTCTCTCTCTCTCTCTCTCTATATATATATATATATATATATACATCTGACACACAGAAACACACACGCACACACACACACACGGCTGGATTTAATCAAATACAGGGCTGAAGCGGTGCACTGTTCTGGCCCAGGTCCAGCCAAGACAAGGACAGGAAGGAGAGATGTGAGATGGAGTGAGAAAAAAGAGGAAAAGAAAATATACAGAAGGAGAGAAAGGAGGGGAGGGAGACTCACGCTGCAACACCAGGACAGAAGGAGAGAAATATCTATCTATCACTTGACTATAAATAGATAGATAGATAGATAGATAGATACTTTATTGATCCCCAAGGGAAAATTCAAGAAATAGGAAGTGTGTGGTCAGCAGTTTATTAGCATAGGTCACACTCTCTAAACTCTAAGGGCAGGTGTTGTGTCCAAATACTCTATACTGTACCCAACACATACAAAACACATTCTTTGCATTTGGCCAAAGTATTTAAGAACAGTGTGTAGGTGTAGGCCAGGGCTCTTCAATTGGTCATTTGTACTGGCCCTTTAAAAAAATGTAATCTCTAGCAAGCGCATGAGCTGTTGTCTACTCTTGCATCTCTCACTCGCTTTAGTCCTGCAGCCACTGCACCTCAGCCCATTACATTACATTACGGCTACATTACAATTAATTACATTTGTACATTAAAAGCTGAACGTAAGTGCCATAGTTTAGTTTCAACCTAAATTGGCACGTTGGAGTTTATCTACTAATATTTAACAAGTTGCACCACACAAATAGTTTCTGTCAACAATATCGCAAAAAAACACGGGCACAATTTCTGCAAAACTTGGTGGAAGGGTGGAGCAAATACGACTCAAAGGGAATTTCAAAGTATTTCTATATAGTAGCCTGGCTATTGCCGATGTCCTTCATTTCTTCACGTCTTAACATAAACAAATGCAATTATAGACTAGCGAAGTCTGAAATGAGCCTGTCTAAAAGCCTCTTGGAAATCATGTGGCATGTTCCATTAAATGCGCACTCAATTGCGATTCGAAGCAAAAAGTAGGCTATGATAGCCTAACGAAGGTAAATTGCATATTTGTAAATGGCGACGGCAAAACGTTAAAGTGAATCGTAGACTTTATAATAAAGAAAGTAAAGGAGATGATTTGCACCTCCGTTCACCAAATAAAGGCCGTGGTTGTGTTTCTACAATATGTTGGCACAAAACGTAATTTCTGTCAGAAACCAAGTAGGCTAAACGTTTTCATTGTCATCGTGAACTATGACGATGCCCATGTTCAGTAGGCTATGTGTTTCATTTATTCAAGCAGTGACATTTGGTTTAATGCATGGGGTAACGTGAGGTGCGTCAGAAAAAAGATGGGCCTGTCCCTCTCAAAACATGTTAAACTAGATGTACCGCAGAGCGGTACAAAATATGACCGCCGCCCAGTCCAGCACATTTTTTCCACAAAAAGAAATCACGCTGAAAGGCCTATATGATTCTAACTGTCTCACTAAATTGCATTATCCACACTCAATTCTCACTGGTATCTGCTAGACAACAAGTACCAAAACATGATTAGTTCATAGATTTCACATGTAAAATTCATTTTATACAACCCCACCTCCATCTTGCCTGTTCATAATTATGAGAAATGCTTGATTGTTTGTGTTATGTTTATGTTATGTGTGTGGGTGTGTGGGTGTGTGTGTGTGTGAGTGTATGTGTGTGTGTGTGTGTGTGTGCGTGCTTGTGTGTGTGCCTGCGTATGTGCCTGTGCATGGAAGCGTACATATGTCTACTGTGTGAGTATGTGTCATACGTATGATTACTGTGAATGTGTGTGTGTGTGTGTGTATCTGTTTGTGCACATGTGTGCACATGAACTGGGTTAACATGACCCCTGGAGGCAAATATACGGAAAAAATGGTCATCCTAGGTCCTACAGTTCTCAAAATATTCACAGAGAACTGTGTCTGGCCTACCCTCCTTTCGGGGGGTCCAGTCCAGCGGGGGGGCTACAGATCAAAACGAAAAATGACAGTTCCATGCTATCCATGTGGGGGTACATGCCCACCAAGGTTTGTGTACCTCGGTCTTTCAGTGTCCCGGGAATCCTTGTTGGTGTACGTCACTAAATGTACACATAAATTGTTTTATTGTAAGGCCCCCCATGAACGAAAGTACACAAAACTTGGCATGCATTCGGAGGGTGTCATAATGATCCTACACTTTCAATTTCGTGCAGTTTTGACCATGTCAGCCAGAGATATTGTGATGAAAACACCTAATTTTTTGCTTTTTAATTTTTAACTAGGTGGCGCTATACATGAAATAAGTGGTAATGGGATGGGTTGACATGGCCCCTTGAGATCAACATACAAAAAAAAGGTGGACCTCCTAGGCCCTACGGTTCTCGAGATATTCACAGAAAACTGTCTCTGGCCACCTACAGGCCAGTTGGTGTATAGTAATATAAATTAATTTATTGTGTGGCCCTACACTTCCAATATCATGCAGTTTTGACTATGTTAGGTCACAGATACCTGCGATTACAACACCTCATTTTTACTTTTTTGTGTTTAACTAGGTGGTGCTATACATGAAATGAGTGGTTATGGAATGGGTTGACATGGCCCCTTGAGATCAACATACAAAAAAAAAATGGTCCTCCTAAACCTAACGGTTCTCGAGATATTCACAGAAAACTGTGTCTGCCCTACCCTCCTTTCGGGGGGTGCAGTCCAGCGGGGGGGCTACAGATCAAAACGAAAAACGATGGTTCCATGCTATCCATATGGGGTTACATGCCCACCAAGTTTCGTCTACCCCGGTCTTTCAGTGTCCCGGGAATCATTGACGGAAATTTGGACATGCGAAAAAAAAAAAAAAAAAAAAAAAAAAAAATCTGACTAAACCTAAATAGCGTGATTAGCAACCAGAAAATAAAAAAAATCCCGGGGGACACACCCCCGGACCCCCGTGTTATTATTATTAGGCTATTATGACTGGCCTGCCCCCACTGCTAAAAGAAATCTAGGGGTCACGGTCATCTCAAAAATGGTGGGAACGTCAAATGTAACAAGTAAGCCTATTCATGGGTTTCATCAGGTCCCTTTCCACAGGTGTATAAAATCAAGCACCTTGATTATCAATGCAGGCTGCATGGTGCTTTGATACACCTGTGGAAAGGGACCTGATGAAACCCATGAATAAGTCAGAAGAGCTACATATGTGACTGATTACACATTTAATTCACCTGAACAGTGTTTGAATCCTGTTTGTACTCACTGGAAATCTTGGACCTAGCAGTACTCTGCAAAGCACAGATTCCATTTGTGTTATCTGTTATCACAGATTTCATTCCATATTAGCCACCATCAACCAGCCAATGATGTTGTTATGCATGTACAAAATACAACATTTGAACACTCATATTGCTGCTGTTGTAATTCATTGTATATACAGCTGTTAATGTGATTACTCATATTTCAAGCCGCATTTCTCCGGCCCCTCAGTTGTGATGCTTTTCATGAACTGGCCCCCATTACAAACTAATTGAATAGCCCTGGTGTAGGCCATTCAGAAGCTGAACTCACTCAATATCATCCACTGGTCATCCACTACAGTTAGAAAAGAAGAACAAATTGGGGATACCACAAAAATCTAACGCTTCTAATGTGTAAGATAAACCTGATTGCTAAGACAAGAGAAAAGATGCAGAGGACCAGACCATTACAAATAGCTTTAGATTTTTATAGACAAATAGATGTTGAAATTTCTCTCTCTCTCTCTCTCACTCTCTCTCTCTTTCTCTCTGTGTGTGTGTATGTTTGTTTGTGCCTGTGTGTGTGTGTGTGTATGTGTGTTTGTGCCTGTGTTTGTGTGTGTGGTGTGTGTGTGTGGTGTGTGTGTGTGTGTGTGTGTGTGTGCATGGCAAGGCTGTTTCCCATGCATCCTCTTCTCACGGCGGCAAAGACACAGGAAAATCCTGATTTCAATCAAAACGTTTCCCTCAAGACAATCCTGGGAAGACGTGCACACATACACACACACACACACATGCACGAACACACACACAAACACACACACACACACACACACAAACAAACATACAGATAAGCTGTGTACATCAGCATTTATGTGCTCAGTGATTATTCACGGTTGGATCATGTTGTACATGAAACACATAACTGCTCCTTGAATTGATTTAGTACATTCAGTCATTTCCTGTGCAATCAGCACCACCAGTGACCTCACAGCTGTTTGGTGCAATTGACTGCACCAAGACACGATCAAAGGGCAGATTCTATTACCACTGCAATCGAAACTCTCATAGCAATCTAAAACTGTACTCCACCTACAGAAAATGGTGGCTGTTGCATAAACCTTTTTATGCAAAGCAAGAGCTGAGTCATGGTGTATGTTCCCAAGCTGCATTTTGAATGACTGCATTGGCAGTGCCCTTTCCAACAGCATTTCAAAATGTTTAGTATTATGCAATATATTTCTCATTATTAGGTCAAAGGTTCTTCTTAAAGGTTTCATTTCTTTCTTGCAAAGCGATCACATCACAGTTTGTACCTCTGTCACGACGGCCAGACACTATCATCACTACTAAGATGTCACTATCATCATTATTAGGTATCATTATCAGAAAAACCTATACCCTGATAGGCCACTGGCATGTGACAGCTTGCCTGTTTGTAGACAGTTACAGCAATTTCCATTACAGCTCTGCTAAAACGATACTCCTATTCAACTGAGCAGTTAGCAGTTAAGTGTTTAAATCGCTCTTATCACCAAAACCATTGCACACTCTGTTCCTGGAACCCCACTGACTCATACTACCAAAAGAGACAGCACATGAGGAAAAAAGAATCATACAATACTATCAGTGTCCACGGCAGATGGACACGATTATGTGCGCGGGCGATGGGTTCAAGTTGATGTTGGCCGAGACTAGCAGAGCAGAGTAGAAGGGAGAGAGAAGTCAGAAATGTGTTGTCTTGTTCAGTGACGGCCCTGTTCGCCTCGCACTCGTCTTTGTGAGCGAGGACCACCAATCTCCTCGCAAAACCCCCGGGCCATCCCCGTCCAGTCTAAACACTAACGCTCGTCGTACATAAACACATCTAATCGCTTTCATCTCGTCTTGTTCTTGGTGCAAAAAGGACTGACAGTCTCTTGCTGCCTTTTATAGGAGTGTGTTTCGATGCGCCCCCACCTCTCAGTCATCTCCTGACAGACTGATCTAGTCCAAATAAACACAACTGTGGAAGTTTGCCATACATACGGTGATGACAATGTGGGTGTGGGTATGGCGGGGGAGGAGGACGAAGAGGGAAAAGAAAGACTGATAATGATGATGATGATGATGAGGATGAGGATGATGATAGCAGCACTGTAATTGTTATCTCCAGGGGACGGTGAGGACATCCGCTCCTTTCCTCTGCTTGTTTGTATGGTGGTTTGCCCCAACGACCACATAGGAAATGTGCAATTAAAAGTTCTTGAAAATGAACCAACCAGTATCGAGGCACAGGAAACACATCTCCGCCGTCATTCAAATACAAACAGCAATTTAGACTGCAGAGCGTTCCCTAAGGCCAAGGGGTTATGAATGGGAGGCATGTCCAGAGGCGGTTCGTTCCATGACACGGTTCTTTAGCCACAGCTCTCTGCTGGCTGTTCTTATCAGTGTCTGTCCGTCATGAAGGGCCCTGTGCAGTTGCATGTTATGTGACTGATCCTCCCTGCCCCCCCCCCCCCCCCTCCTCCTCTTCCCCGTCCCTATGAGGACTTTCTAATTGCCTGACATTCCAGGGAGCTCAGACTGTATCCAACCACCCTCCCTACAAAAAACCAGACCAGTCTACCCACCCATCCAGCACCACACAGGCACACTGTATTCACAGCAGGGCCTACAGAGTATCTCTGGAGCATGTGTGAAGTTCGCTGACCCACCATTGTGTGATGGCACGGTATTTATGTGCCGGGCTCAAAATATTTACGCACAGCTCTCACGGCCGACTTTGGTTAATAGGATGCGAGCGTGAGCGGGGAGGAGAGAGAGATAGTGCGCCGTGCGTGCGCTCTGCATTCCACACGCCTCGCGGCTCCACACGCACCTGACAAACAGATGTCTCCCATAGCATGCCAGAAGTATTACTGTAAAGAGATGCATCGGCCTTTAAAAACCTAGACTAGAGGGGGAGCATATGCTGCGCTAATGGCCTGCGAGAGAGAGAGAGAGAGAGAGAGAGAGAGAGAGAGACACAGAGAGAGAGAGAAAGAGGGAGTGAAAGGTAACAAGAGAGGAGGAGAGGGTGTGAGTGGACCATAGATTTTGCTTAAGAGAGACAGAGAGAGAGAGAGAGAGACAGAGAGAGAGAGAGAGAGAGATACAGTAGACAAACTGAGTGTGAGAGAGGGGGAAAGAGAGAACGAGAGAGAGAGAGAGATACAGTAGACAAACTGAGTGTGAGAGAGGGGGAAAGAGAGAACGAGAGAGAGAGAGAGAGAGATACAGTAGACAAACTGAGTGTGAGAGGGGGAAAGAGAGAACGAGGGAGTGAGGGATAGACAGATAGCAAGAGAGGAGGAGAGGGAGTGAGTGTGAGTGGACCATAGATTTAGCTTAAAGCCTCCTGGTTCTCAGCAGCTTCTTGTGGATTGACGGGGATCAGTAAATCAAACCCCTGTGGCTAAAGCCCCATAGCCCACATGCACTGTAGGCTGCTGTCCTGTTAGCGCTGCTCGGCGCTCGCACTGCTCCCTTAGGGTACGTTCAGACCAAGGGGGCAGGCGAACGTTCGGAGAGCGTAGACACTATGGCGGATCTGAGGCTAAATAGTAGACCAGTTCACCTAGCCATCCCCATTGAAGCCCATTCAATTTTGGCGCCACTTTGACATCAAATAACGTTACAGCTGAAGCGTTTTAAGCCTTTATATGAACTTTTTCTATTTCCGGAGTAATACAACATTGTGTGATTGGCGTCATAACCTCGTAACTGACTTACCGACTGAGTAATAAACTTTTTTCCGAAATCAATGCTAAAGTGACGTAATAAGCATACAGCCAGAGCGGGTAAAAGCGTCGCACAGGAGCAAAATTACCATATTCTCTGGATAAGAACGAAAACATCGGAGCACAACATTTCAGCGAAGTTTTGATGGATTGACAGTAGCCTAGGCTATGAATGTGGCGAGTGCTGTTTATATTAAATCACATTTATCTACGAACAACTAGGACATTTAGAACAGTAATGTAGACATGGTGGTAACGAAGTAAGTGGCTACATACCCAATCTCTCGGTGCAGCTATCACAAGAGTTACACGAGTCAGATTACGTGCCTACGTTACATTTACGTCCCCTGAGCCTGCGCAGAAAGCCTCGTCGACCGACAGGAAACGGTTGAAATTTGCTTCACCCGCCTCGATTGACGTCTACGTGATGACTCTGTCCATATCTTTTACTGTCTATGGTTCAGACTAAGTGTCTTTTTCTGACACAAGAAGTTGTGCAGACCGCTTTTTCAGTTTGAAAAAAAAAGCTGCCATAGTATTGTTCCAAAAAGCAGCCGGAAGCGTCTTTTTGCGATAGACAAAGTGACTAACGTTAAGTGTGGGTACAAAATGTCGCGGAAGAGAAAACTCACGTTGGCTATTGCTTTTGGTTGGTATGTTATGGTAAAGTTGTGAAGTCATGTCAAACAATTCCCTATGCTCAGACACTAAAACGAGTCTCACGACCAGAGTTCTGTCACCTTCTCCATTTTTTACTTGGTTGTCATGGGAAACCACAGGTCTCAGAAAACCGCTTGTGATTGGTCATCTGTAAAAAAGACAGCATGACGTATGGCGTTTTTCCGCTAGAAGTTGAACATTTCTCAACTTCTGAGCTGCACAAAAAAATGGTTGCAGTCATGTTTTAAAAGAAAAGAAAATGGACGCCGGCAGCTGAGAAAAAGACGCTTAGTCTGAACGTACCCTTTGAGATGACCGTTGGCAGCCAAAAATGGCCATGTAACTACTGAACCTTGAGGAACTAAAAACAAACCTGATAACTGAATTAGCAATGGAGTCTTGGAAATGGCCAAGACGAGCTAGTCTGTGCAACTAAAGTGACATACATTTTATAGACAAATAGGTTGTGATGTCTAGTGCAGATAGTTGTGCCTGAAATGTTTGTGATATTGCATTTGCATTGTCTCTTTGATGGAGTGACCATTAGCTGGTGTAAATCACATAAAACTCATGAGGCTGAATTCAGTATCAAAGGGCTGGCGACAGATCTGCAGGGGCATTAATCCAACATCACATCGGCATGCTGGCAGACATAGTCCATATCTTAATATATGAGTAGGATCACCTGACAAGGCATGCAAGTGTTTGAGGTTTCATGCCTCATGATAATGTCATAGGTGGCCTGTAAGATCACAGGACGTATGTAACGACAGGCTTTATGAGTGAGTGTCACGATAAAGTCAATGTCACGATGAAGGTCACATAAAAGGCATTGTGCTCTCTCCCCTGTGGAGTGTGATTTCACAAAGGAATAGGATACTGGAGTTTTGGAACGGTGTGTCTGTGTATCTGAACGTTTCTGTCCATAAAAAAACATGTGCTCACACAGCATGCGTGTGTGTGTCTGTGTGTGTGTGCAGGTGCATGTGTGAGTGTATGTGTACACGTGTATGTGAATGTGTTCAAAGGGGCATGTCAGTTTAGAATGTCAACAGGTCCTTCAGTGTGTGTGTGGGTATGTGTGTGTTTGTGTGTGTGTGTGTGTGTGTGGGGGGGGGGGGGTCCCTGCATAGATCTCTGCATGCGTGTGTGTGTGGTGACACAGAGAGAAGAGGAGCCGTGGCTGGAACCCTGACTTGGGCTAATTGGCGGAGCTGAGAGTCCAGTGTGGGGATTTAGCCTGGGATGGACATGACAGGACGGTATGCACCGCATGGGATTAGAGAGACCTGAGAGAGAGAGAGAGAGAGAGAGAGAGAGGGACCTGAGAGAGAGAGAGAGAGAGAGAGAGAGAGAGAGAGAGAGGGACTGAGAGAGAGAGAGAGAGAGAGAGAGAGAGAGAGAGATGGGGGAAGGGAAAGGATGAATGGATAGAGAAAGAGGGAGAAGGTGAGATGAGAAGAGGAGAGAGAGGGAGGGAGTGAGGGAGAGAGAGAGAGATTAATGGGTGTGTTTGATGAATGAGGGATCTGACGGAGGGAGCTGATTACCAGCTCAGGACCGGACCGCCTGTCTCAGGCCTCTGAACAATGGTGGCTCTGTGCAGTCTGCTGCCCTCTCTCCATCCCTCTCTCTCTCCCCTTCTCTCTCTATCCCTCCATCCCTCTCTCTATCCCCTTCTCTCTCTATCCCTCCATCCCTCTCTCTATCCCCTTCTCTCTCTCTCCCTCCATCTCTCCACTATCCCCTTCTCTCTCTCCCTCCATCCCTCTCTCTATCCCCTTTTCTCTCTCTCTCCCTCCATCCCTCTCTCTATCCCCTTCTCTCTCTATCCCTCCATCCCTCTCTCTATCCCCTTCTCTCTCTCTCCCTCCATCTCTCCACTATCCCCTTCTCTCTCTCCCTCCATCCCTCTCTCTATCCCCTTCTCTCTCTCTCTCCCTCCATCCCTCTCTCTCTCCCTCCATCCCTCTCTCTATCCCCTTCTCTCTCTATCCCTCCATCCCTCTCTCTATCCCCTTCTCTCTCTCTCCCTCCATCTCTCCACTATCCCCTTCTCTTTTTCTCTCCCTCTATCCTCTTCACTCTCTCTCTCCATCTCTCTTTCTATCAAACACAAACACACACACACACTCTCTCTCTCTCTCTCTGTATATACCCCCTCCAGTTTCATTACCCCTTACTCTCTCTCTCTCACACACACACACACACACACACACATGCTGTCTGGGCCGGTCATCAGCGTCCTGTCTGGTTCTTCTGATACGTCTGTCTGGACTGTGTAGGTGGGGGTTGTCTGGCCAGAGTATCCTGGATTCTGATCTTTTTTGCTCCTGGAACATCACCAGAGGGTGTTGACTTGAAAGGGGGAAAGACACCCCTTGCAGTTTGTAGGACTTATAGCTGACACAGAAGACCTTAGCATGATAGTATGATGGTGGATAATTGGCGTAAAGAATCCATGAGATTCAACAGTTTGCTGGAATAGAAATCTACCAAATTTCCCCCAGACCATTATGTCCCAATTTTCCGCCATAATCTCCTCAAAATACATCCATAACTGACGTGGTCACGCAAGAACTGTAATCACCATCCTCCAAGCACTAAACAGAGCTAGTTTTCTAACGTTCCCTCATAACATAAACTTCCTCCACACACTGAATGGAGTGATTATGTACGTGTGCGTGCGTGCGTGCGTGTGTTTCTGGAGTGTTCTAATGGCGTAATAGTTGTTGCTGATCTTGAAAGGCCCCGGTGTTGGCCGTGCTCCAGGAATCTGGCTCTTGAAAAAGTTTCACCGGCTTCAGTGGACTTCTGTTTGAAGACTCCACCCTGGGCCCTCCCTGTTTTGGAGCGGCTCGGCTGGATCCTGCCAAAGAGGCTCCTTTATGCGCGGGATCCAGTGCAGCCCCGACAGCAGCTCCCAGCGAAAGGCTGCAGCGCTCCGCCCGCACCACCCGCTCCACCTATTCCCATTCCCAAGAATTTCCTTTCTTTTTTCCACACAAGCCCTCTCTCTGTCTTCATCTCTTCCTTCTCTTTCTTCTTCTCCTCCTCCTCGTCCTTCTTCTTCATCCGCTGCTTCTTGTTGGTTTCTGTTGTCGTTAGCGTGTTTATTGCCTGGGCTGTTAGTGTTCTTCGTCCAGGCTCTGCTTCGGGCCAAGCCTCGGTCCGGCATTTCCCCTCTCGGGCTGCAAACCACACGTGTGAACCGGGATAATAAACTGCTGTACAGTCTGGCTGCTATCTGAGCAACGGCAGACGGGGAAGGAGAGAACAGGAAGGGAGAGGGAGGGAGGGAGGGAAGAGAGGAGAGGAGAGGGAGAGGAGAGGGAGAGGGAGGGAGGGGAGACAGAGCATGGAAGGGAGAGAGAAGAGGGAGAGGAGAGGGAGGGAGAGGGAGGGAGGGAAGAGAGGAGAGGAGAGGAGAGAAGAGGGAGGGGAGACAGAGGATGGAAGGGAGAGAGAAGAGGGAGAGGAGAGGGAGGGAGAGGGAGAGGGAGGGAGGGAAGAGAGAAGAGGAGAGAAGAGGGAGGGGAGACAGAGGATGGAAGGGAGAGAGAAGAGGGAGAGGAGAGGGAGGGAGAGGGAGGGAGGGAAGAGAGGAGAGGAGAGGAGAGAAGAGGGAGGGGAGACAGAGGATGGAAGGGAGAGAGAAGAGGGAGAGGAGAGGGAGGGAGGGGGGGGAGGGAGGGAGGGAGGGAGGAGAGGAGAGGAGAGAGAGGAGGGGAGAGGGAGGGAGGGAGGGAGGAGAGGAGAGGAGAGGAGAGAGAGGAGGGGAGAGGGAGGGATGGAAAGGTAAAAGAGGGAAACAGGCAGGGGAAGAGAGAATGGAAGAAGAAGGAAAAAAAGAAAGACAGAAAGACAGAAGGTGGAGGGGAGGGTATAAGAAAGAGTTAAAAGAGAGATAGGAAAAACAGACAGCAGGCCCAGAATGTGAAACAGACGCAGGCAGAGTGCTACCGTCTGAGCTCGCTCACAGGACCAGCACCATATCCAGCCCCTGTGCCTCACGGCTGGGAGGATAAGCTTTGGCAGGGTCACACAGTGTGGGTCCAACACCGTCCGCCAGAGCTGGAGTGATCATAACCAGCGCCTGACCTGTTCCCAGCTTACGGCTTCATCACCACCACCACCGACCTCACACCCCCGTCTGTTTGAGGTCTGACATGACTCATGTCTCTTACGCCGTGTAAAAAAGGGTACAAAAAAAGCCACGTCTGCTCTTTTTGGACTTTGTCAGAAGAAAGACGCCAGTGTTCTCCTCACTCTACACACTGGGCTGGAGTTACTGGAAGTGCTGGAAGCACGCTGAAAACTATAATCGGTTTCAGCGAAGGGGACGAGGAGAGCGTCCATCACTCTAACTGTGTGTTCAGTAATCTGAGATTGCGGGCAAGAGACAGCAGGGGTTATTCATATCAGCGCAGATTGAAAACTAAAACAGGAATGTGGCTGCTCTGCGACCGAGTGCAGCAGATACGACTTCTATGTCATTCCGCAGTCAAGATCGAGGCCTGGAGTTCAGAGTCCTTGACCCTTTATTTGACAAAACAATGCTCAGAATAACAATGAGCTAGTGGCCAAAATGGCACTCGTCACGGAAACTCTTTGCATGAAGGAATCATGCATCCAGGAAATGTAGGTTATTTTTTGGGCAAGGGGATTTTAGTAGAAAGAGGGAGGATGTGTGTGTGTGTGTGTGTGTGTGTGTGTGTGTGTGTGTGTGTGTGTGTGTGTGTGTAGGGGGGTAATTTACACTTACAACAAGTGTTGTAAAATCAAATGTGTCTACTTTCCAATCCAGTCCGTCTGCCTTTTTTGGACCCGGCCATTTTGCTATTGTGGCGTTGCACCAGCATTCACTGCGCCACTGAAACAAGCCCTGGCTTTGTAAACAGTCACGCCATAAACACTTGCACTTAAGCTTTTACCAGCTGGAAGGCTAATGTCCTGAGAGTATCCTTGCCATTCAGTGCCCACCATGGTCAAACAGTGGACAAAGGAACAGGATGAAACGGCACTGGTCAGGTTGACTACTCGTGTTTGTGTGCACCAGACAGTGAAGGCTATTCGTTTGGCTGACTAAGTGGACAGCATTTTCCACTCCATTTCAAGGTGAGAAAAGACACTTTGGATAGACTCGGCTCGTTTGTCTCTCTCTTTTTTTATTACAGCTGAAAGTTTACATACCCGTTTTCACTGACTCCCTCGGACTAAAAATAGGCAAGAAGTTCAGGCCCCCGCTGGCTTTCGAGAGTCTAGCTGTGTTTGCGACGGCCTTGGGAAGATTTAGGACTTTACTGAGAGAGGAGAGAGAGAGAAAGAGCGAGGGAGAGGGGGAGAAAGAAGGAGAAGAGAGATGAACTGAGAACAGTCCCATGTTTGTTCCACGGCGCTGTTGCTTTGAGCAGAGCCGTCAGCCAAGGCGGGGACCTGACACATTTACGGAGCTTCTGTTGGGATTCCACTCCGCTGCCTGTGAGTCTGTCTTCTCTCAACGCAGACAGTACTCCAGCCGGCTCCCTCCCACATGACAACCCCCCCCCCCCCATCCCCAATCCCGCTGACGAAACCCAACCGGCTCATGAGTGATTCCATCTGCCTGCATCATGCTTGGGCAGAACAGGAACACTTAATAGAGGGCCGACTCTGTCCTCTGTTCTGCCATATAGTTGCTTGTTTTGGTCAAAGTGAGTTATTGTGCTCCATCTGACCGTGGGACATCTGCTTAATGCTCATATCTGAAGGCCGATAATCCAGCATTGCATTTCCGAGAAAAACTTAATGTTGTTTATTGTTGTTGTCGCCACAAATAGCTGCTTTCAGTGCACAATCTTCTATCCTGTTTTTATGTCAAACTTGATACTGGGCTTTGTTTACTGGGCGTCTGAATGTTAAAGGCCAAAAAGTCAAAAGTTGACAGAGATTCTTAAATTCAACTTTGGATGAAAAGCAGTGTGCGCTGGTCACGTTCCTCCCGTAGTTCCTCTCTGAAATCTGGAGCAGATGACGGTCAAGGGTCAAGGGTCAACGTAAGGCTTCCAAGAGAGAAGAACCCGACTGCTGAAGGTCATAAGCAACCAATCAGATTTCGTCAGATCTACTTCCAGTAAACACTGAACTACCCATTTACTGAAAGAGAAGTTAACCAGAATTCTGAAGGAGTGAGCTTTATCCCACCCCTTCAGTTGGAACACTAGCAGTCAAGTCTCTCATAGTTGATATTGTCTTTTTCCCACATAAACCTAGCTGCTTAGAGCCCTGGGTGACATACCAAAGCTGCTGCCTCAAAACAAGATCAGTAAATCTCTTACATATAAATGAAGTAAGTGCAGCATTTAAATGTGAATCTTGTCATATTTACATAGTGGCTGGCAGAACGTAGTGGTACACGTTCCCCTTTGCGGTCCCATCTGTTTCACCACAAACTATAGATAAAGCAGAGCAGCAGCTGTTTTCATTTGTTGAAGGTAAACACACGTGACCTGCATTTTCTGATAAAAAAAACAGTTTGAGAGTGATCCCCCCCCCCCCCCCCCAACTCACACACACACCCACTCGCACACCCACACCCAGACACACACACACACATACAAAAAGCTGGTCTCTACAGGCAGAACTTGAGAGAGCCCTCTGGAATGTAAGAAGTGAAGGGGCTCGGAGAGAAGGCTTTTCCTAGAAGTGTGTTGCCGAGCAGATAAAAGCATTTCGAACGCCTTGAGAAATCCACTTCCTGCCCCTACATCTGCTCGCACGTCTCCCAGCGTCCTCTTCCTGCCTCTCCTCCTCCATCAGCCTCAGCTTTCATCCCTCCTCCACAGAGTCCGGCGCGGGCTCCTTTGAACGGCCGAAACCCCTTGTTCCCATCGCAGCCCACCTCTTCTCCCACTTGTTAGGGCACTTAATGGTTAATGGTTCCTTATCAGATCAGGCCTTTTAAAAGCGTAACCCTAATCTCACCTCAGATAAATAGTGTCTGTTTTAGTGTCATGCTCACTTAGGGATGACACCCCAGAAGAGGCCAGAGACTTCACAATCAGAATGAGATAAAGGAGGCTTCACTAACCTGCTACCACCCTGAGGCTGTACTGTTTGCTAAACGGTGCCACAGAGGAACTGAGGAGACATTGGATGGCAAGGCACTGAACGGATTCTTCAGACTCGGCTGTACATGAGGTGATGTACAAAGTATTTACAACATGGGCAAACTTGAGGCTAGGGACCACAAACAGGGATTAAGCCACTTTATTTTTCCTCTGGTATTTTCTCTGTCTTCCCCATTCTAATTCACTATGATTTATGTGTTTTGTGCATGCCAAATGAAAGCAAAACAAAAGTACATGCTCACGCACACACATCTTAATCTCTGAATGTGACTGGACCCTCTGGAATGAGGGTCCGTCAGAGAAGGACAGGAGTGGGGACTGGGCCACCACGCTTCATGTGACTCTCATTTCCCCTTCTTAACTGCAACCACTAGGCATGTGTGAAGGCCAACATGGGGCATGTGTGAAGGCCAACATGGGGCCTGCTGCTCTCTGGCTCCAAGTGCATTCTTTTACGCATTACATGTTCTGATGTGGTTACTGATTGGCATGCGTGCACACACACACACACACAAGCAGATGTGCTGCCGCACAAAGACACAAACACATTCACACACTTTTACACACAGTTACACACACACACTGTACACACACACACACAGATACCCACACTCACAGACACACACCCACACCCACACCCACACACACAAACACACACCCACACCCACACCCACACCCACACACACAAACACACACCCACACCCACACACACACACACACACACACACACACACACCCACACACACACACACACACACACACACACAAACACACACACACACACACACACACACACACACATACACTCAGAGATGCAAGGAGATACTGGAGAGGTGCCAGAGAGGTGGCAGTAACACATGGACACAGAGACAGACTAAAAAGTGATAATAAGCTGATCGTCTGGGTCACATATGTCTCACTTGGAGCGAGGCCATCTAGATGAAGACACCACTGCAAATTCCAGTTGTCTGTGATGCTGAGTGATAGCGTATGCATGGAGGGCCAAGTGGATGTCAAGTAAAGCAGTCCAGCGGTCACTCACACTCAGGGTGTCTTGGGACGCGTCCTCCCATGTGGTGCGAGCTGCTGTGCTCCAAGAACAGCGGTTGAAATGCAAAATGAAAACATATAAATTAGTCTGACTGAAAACAGATCCAGTAGCACAGAGAAGGGACCGACTTCCAGAAATATATTCTCATTTCACCTGTAAACTACATTATGAGGATATTAAGATGGTGTTACGTTACCGTGGTTTCAGTGGGCCTCTGTTACGAACGTCTGGCTTTCAGGATGTGAACTTTGTGAAACTGAATGAATTTTACCTCCATTTCCAAACCTCAATTGCTATGACGATTACAGGTCAGAGAAAAGGGCAAAAAGAAATAGGAAAATTGACAAAATTGAGCAAATTAAACGTAGACAAAGCTGGCTCCTAAATTCATCTTCATCACTGATGTGGCATTTGAGCCTTTTGCTTTTGAGAAATTGCGATCAATGATGGATCACCTGTATCATATGGAGCACCTGATTAGTGGTGAAGAGGACACAGCCAACTGTGCTGTTTGTGGCCAATTTACCATTATTGGGATTATAGCTAATCCTGTGCTGGATGAAGTTTGTAAGATATTATATGACTAAGATTACGAGTAACGCGTCTCTAAAGGCCAGTGTAATGATCTAATGGGTTTTTTTATATCTTGGATGAGGCCACCATCAATAATGCCAGCAGAAAGAATGTGATGTAGTGCTTTTATTATCTGGGTATCCCCCAAACAAGCCATTTCATGCCCACAGGCCACACAAAGGTGCAGGTAAAGGATTAGTATTGTTTTTGGAGATGCCTGCCAAACGACAATTATCAATTATGCGTACAATGCGTACAGGTAGTGATGGGGACGAGACCGCCTATGCCGAGTCCGAGTCAAGACCGAGTCTTTGAAGGGTCGAGACCGAGTCGAGACCGAGTCTGTTGGTTTCCAAATACAGTCGAGTCCGAGTCAAGACGGAGTCTTTGAGGAAGCAAGTCCGAGTCGAGATCGAGTCCTTTAGAGTCCCTTAATATCACCCCAGTTAATAATCAACCATTAGGCCTACAGACTAAGCTAGATTGGGAATTGTTTAGAGGAGCAGTCTTAACGTCTTAATATGGACTATGCTGACCTACAGACACTCACCGGCAGCAGAGCCATAGAGATAAATAAACGGCTCTGACGGCAGTATCTTTGCATTGCACCATGGGATGTCATTTTTAAATAATGCAGAAAGCAGAAATTGGTCTCGAGACCGGTCTCGAGTCTGAGACCGGACTCGAGTACTACATCACTACGTACAGGGTTCGGAGAGCGTAAATGCGGACATTGCAGTATGGAAAATATAATTCAGTTGGTTATGATGGCTTTCTTTGTACTGATTTTGGCCCGTTTTAAGTTCGGAGACTTGTAAAATGTGAAGCAGACCACCAGAGCAGTCATCCGATCTTTTGGTGATGTTATTTCTACACTATAGGCCGTTTGGATTGGCAGACCTCAGTTATATTGACATCATTATTGAAACAGATTTAGCGAAAACCTTTAATTACTTACAGGAGGATTTTTAATGACGTGGACATAATGTGCTTTTTAGATAGCCAGAAGCACCACATACTTTGTATGATATGTTGAGGCTCACAAAGAATACTGGGTACATATGGGCTGTCTGGCACCAACTGAAGTTTAGTACGATAACACAGTTTCTTTCCTCTGGTTTCAAGAGTGTCCAACCTGACGTGGACACAACACATTTCATTCTCCTAAACTTCCTGCTTACACTGACGAGACAGCGAGAGAATTGTAAGGCAACACTCTTCTAACTGGTGCCAACCTGCTGACACAACTCACAAAAGCACAAAGGGTGACGGAGCCACCACGGTGCCCCTCTAGCTAAAGGAATAGTAGCCACGAGCATTGAGCGAGACATGAAATGAGGGCATAAATAACATTAGCGTGCACCTCTCCTCTGCCTGGAGGGTAAGATGACCGATTAACAACGAGCCACAGCGACCCAACACGCACCAAAGCCGCTCTCTCTCTCTCTCTCTCTCTCTCTCTCTCTCTCTCTCTCCAGGCCTCCACTCCCCTCCTCCTCTCCACCTTGTCTGAGCTCAAAGAGAAGGAAGAGGATGGGGAGACACGCATCTCCGGAAAAAAAAGATAAATTCCACCTCTCGCCCCTTTTTGTTGGAAGCCGGGTGTCTCCTGGCCCTGCCCCAGCCTCCATAAAACACACAGCAGGGGAGGGTCGCGGCGGAGGGGCCTTTGATCCGCGGTTATCCATGAAGAACTGTTTCCAGTTCATCACCGCCTGTTGTCTTGAAGGGCCGCGTGTTACCATGAAGGAGCCTTGAATGGACAGCCCTGCGGTCGGCCCCGGTGGCATTCCTCACGCCAACCCCTGGGCTGGAATGACCCCGCCGGGAACCGTGGAGGCGCAAGGGCACCGTAAACCATCCTGGCCCTGACACTTCCTCTCTAGGAGATGGGGAGAATGCACTACTGGAATGGACTTTTGGTGCGTGCGTGCGTGCGTGCATGCGTGCGTGCGTGTGTATGCATGTGTTTTGGGGTGTGTGGGGGATTGTAGCGGGGTGAGGGGAAGGCCCATAGACTACACCTGATAGAATTACCCGCTCTCCTGTTTTTCCTGAAAGACAGTGGGCACTCATGCTGAGGTGACCTCATGAGGTGACCTTGAGTTGTACTAGTGGGACAAGCACCTGGCGTGAAATGTGGGGTTCACTCGTAACAGTGGAAAGGACATCATGAATAACCTCGCCTGACACAAGAACCCCTCCCTCACACAAACACACACACAGGCGCACACACATGTACACAATGCAGTAAAGCATTTAGTCATACACACAGTATACCTTCACTCTCTCTCTCACACACACACACACACACACACACACACACACACACACACACACACTCTTCTGATGTCATCAAGGATAAGCTTTCTCCTCCTCCAGAGGTGATGGTCTTGGTTTATGTGAGGTCAAACTGCACACTTCACCATGAATATCCACTTCTCAGTCTCCCTTCCATATCCCACCACATTCACAGACACAGACAGACCGACAGACACAGACACATACACACACACGCTCTCTCTCTCTCACACACACACACACACACACACACTATCATCACCACTAGAGACCAAATGTACACTGGCCTGGCATCAGAGCATTTGGGCAGAGGAGTCTTAACAGTGCCAGCAGTCCGTGTTATTCCAAAGGATCCTGAAATAGTCCGATGCAGCCAAGTGGCATCCAAGAGAAGCACTACTTCACCACCATTTCTTATTCTGTCTTAATTGATTGCTCCACCAATGTGTAAATGGACACGTGGGACAGCCTGGGTAAATATTAGTGTGAGATTAGTGGAGAATGAAAACAGCTTTGAAGAACATTTTGTTTTATATCTTTATAGTTTGAATAGGGGATCTCCAGAACACAGTTTTAACTCGAGCCATTTCAAGCAACAGTATTACGTAATATTTTGACTAAGTGTGAATGAAGTTTTGGCTTTCCACCAAACATGCTTTTACAGTCAAAATATGAACACGTAAAAATGAATCTACTCCCATTTATCTAAAATGTTTATATCTCCCTTACAACTGCTTATCTAACCAAGTCTTATTATTTTACATTAAGATCAAAAATCCAGTTGATGTTGCTTTCTCGTAAGATGACTTTCACTTAATTTAATGGGCAGCATCTTATTGTGACAAATTTGATTGACACACTGGCAGACACATTTGCTTGTTTTAAGTACAAGTATGCTAGGATCTGTCATTTGTCTGTCATATCTGGAGGGCCATTTCTGCAGGGTATACAGCTGCATATCAACAGCTCTCCAGTAAATCCCACTAGTAGATCATCCTCCTGATGGACGGGCAAGGCTAGATGACAGCCCTTCTGCAGTCCAGCTCTCGGGCTATTTTCAGACCTGTCTCTTTGTTTTCTGTTCATCACTCATCATGCTAATGATTTGTGTTTTGGGAGCTCACAGAAATCTGACTCCCGGTCTGGCGGCCAGCCTGGGGGCTCGCCCTCCATAGCCGAGCCTGTCAGTCTGGCCTGGTCCCATGGCTGCTGTGCAAAGTGACTCAGGCGCTGGGTACATCTGGGGTTCTGGGGAGGCCTGCATCTGACCCCTGCAGCACCTCACTGGAGGTCACGACTTTTCATCCCAGTTTACCCTCGTTCCTTCAATGCTGGTGCCACCATACCCGTCTTCAAGACTGTTTTCTTACTGACACACAATACTCAGTGTGTATGTATGTGTATGTGATGACATTGTTGATGTTGGGAGTGAGAATGAATTAGCTTTAAACCACAATTTAGCCTTTTTTAGCCATGGGTGCTAAAGTGTCTACTGATGCCCGCCATCCACCATGGATCCATATCCTGGTCAACTGTCATACATTCACTTGGGTGAAATAAGTTCCTAGGGTAACACCCAAAGGAAACTGCGTAACCTGATAACTAGACAACTGGTCCTCGGACAGAGTTTCACTGAAAACCTTATCCAAACACCAATGAAACTGAGATTAGCAACACAAACATGATACACTACGGAGTGTGCCCAACTTCACGTTTTTAGGGACCGTTATTTATAAACGGGGCCACCGAGGAAAATAGGGGAGGGTCATGTCTTTTTATTCTTTGCTGAGGGGAGGGTCACCTAACTTTTTTTTGTCTAGGAGGGGGGGTCACCCATCTTTTGTATTAATGAAAACAGCAAAAAATCAAAGTGGCTTGTTTGATTGTTGATTTCTGTCGCCATATAACGTTCTCTTTCGTCATAGCTCTGTCAACATTGAACAATGAAAATAAGGGAGATTTCACATTTCATGTGAATACTTACTAGAGGAGTAACTTATTTCAAGTAGGCTAATGCAGTTGCAGGAAGTGTGCATTTAGTTTCCATGCTTATTGTGTTTCCACAACAATGTTAGTGAGTAACTCTACTGAAATGGCCACCATCTTGGTGAAGTGTGATGTGTAAGATCAGAAAGCAGAGGGTGAGTTTCGAACGATTGCTTAAGTCGATGTGTTTTCATAGCGCTTAAAATCGTGGGCGGAAGGTATCGACTATTGGCCGGGGAAGGTCATGTCTTTTTTGAAAAGACTGCTGGAGGGTCGTTGAAAATTTTCTTGCAGGCAGGGGAGGGTCATGCAACTTTTGATTGAAGCACTCAAAATCCCTCCAGTGACCCCGTTTATAAATAACGAACGGTCCCTTAGATCAACAGGAAGCAGACAGCTACCATTTGGATCCAGCCCCAAACAGATGACGACCCTTCCCAGAAAGTGCTCATTTCCTACTAAAACTAAAACCACCTCAGATCAAAACATCTGCTGGCTGTCTGAGTGAGATGCTAAATACTCAGAAATGGCAAATCTGTGTTTCATCCTTTCTGTCTAACATCACACAATCATGAGTTACTAATCGTGGTTGATGCTTCAGCCGCAAGATGTATGGAGGCAGGACAGAGTGAAAATAAATGAAACTATTTTGAGTGTTTTTTTCTGTTTGTTTAAAACCTAACCATTCAAACGACTCAATTTATTTTAGCAGTCGGCTGTTCCCCTTGAACGGTCCAATGGGCTGCACACAGCTCTAGTATGCATAGCCGCACATGGGGGGCCCCAGGAATTAACCTGTGTGTTGACTCTCACAACACATTGTGACAGCGGCCGCATACGTTACGGATACCCACATAATGAAGTGTAGACACACAGCTCTGTCCACAATGCGCCTTTACCAAATGAATGGGGGAGAGGGAGTCCCTGACCGAAAGTTTACACATCCACAGGTTGGTCACACACACACACACACACACACACACACACACACACACACACACACACACACACACACACACTCACACTCACACTCACACTCACACTCACACACTCACACACACACACACACACATGTATAAATGCAAGGTATTCACACACACAGAAGCTTACACACACAGGGTCTCACACTTCCACACACATTAGAGAACGCCAGATCCCTCACATGCACACACACACACACACACGCGCGCGCGCAAGCGCACACACACGCACATGTACACACACACAGCAGCCAAAATCTGTCTCTCTCTTTCTGTTTCTATTTCACTCACTTCTTCCTTTTCTCTCTCTCCCACACACACACACACACACACACACACACACACACACACACAAACCCCTTCAGAAGCCACCACTGCGCAGTGGAAAATAAAATCTCCTCTGTGACCCTGGCAGTAAATTGCTCACCATGTTTGGCCACATAGTGACTCACCAAACCCCCCCCCCCCCCCCCCGAGCAGCCAAGCGGCACTATCTCCAGGGGATTTCTCTCGGATTACTGTAAAGAGAGCAATTTGAAACCTGGACACAAAACAATCTAAATCGAAGGTTAATACAAAAGAGTGCTATTGGAGCTTCAGTTTCTGACATGTCTTATTTATTTTCTTGGTACGTGAAGGAACTATTTCAGGTGTCTTGCCAGAATACTGTTTGAAGTTGAGTTTGATCTCTGATATCAGCAGTAGCCATTGTGATTGATATTAATAACAAATCATAAAGTTGCTTTCCAGAAATGTGGGAGTAGAGGGGGGGGGGGGTGTTGGAAAAAGAAGCTTGTGATTCATACAAGATCCATGAGATATTTTAGGTGCTCGCTGTCCAAGTTACAAGCACTAAATAAACATTACAGAGTGCTTGCGTAGGCTGATCAGCCACCATTATGGTATGTTTATGCGTACTCAGGCTCTGGACATTGTAAAACATTAATCTTTTCAGCGCCTGCATCTTCTCATTGCTTTATCATCTGGAGAGATGGCATTCCCTTTTTTTCTTTGTCTGGCACAACAACGCTAAATACAGTATACGGGCCACCAGGTCTGAAAATTACAGCTAATCTCCTCATTACACTTGCGGCAACATTATTAGTTATGCTATTCCCACACCACTCTCTGGATGTCTGTTCCCGTTCCCAGCGGTGCCATTTGCGCATGTCACAGTGAGTCCCATGAGATTCCCATGGGACCGGCTTTGGGAATAAACAGAGTATCATTCCGGGCCACCTGCTGGTAAGCGGAATACTGGGAGCCTGCCGAACTGACACTCTGATCACAGGTCTGCTGTCACCAACACCAGATGGCATTACCACTGTGACCTTGGCTGGGGTGGACATTGGGTGAACTCCCACTGGGCTGGACAGGCAAGGCCAATAAATCATCCGAATATGCACAGAATGAAATGGAAACAATGCAAAAAGAAAACAGGCATCACAGGAGGGGTTTTATCCACTGGTGGTAGTGTCACGTTTCATTTGAATGCTCAAACTGTGACAGTAAAAGTGTGACAATTAACTTGAAGGGTGGATACAGCAAGGAATGACGTGAGACAAACAAATAGTAGCTCTTGGTGCTGCTAATGGACTTTTACAGTAACAGTAAAACACATACGGTAAATAGCCTGTTATCATTTCTAGATTGTTCCATTGATGAGTTCTAAAAGCCTCACAAATAAATGTGACAACGCTGTTTTCTACTTAAAAAAGTCTTGATTTCTTTGAATGAAATGTCATCCAAGTCCTTTTCTCTCAGAAACCTGTGATTCTAAAAGAAATCTGTATCTACAGTACACAATCTTACTTTGTATTTCACTTTGTATATTTATTAGTATCATATCTTTGTCATTTTTTGTCATGTCTTTCTTTTTAGTCGGTTGTTCAGCTTTCCCTTCACTAACTTTGGTAAGGTTAGGTTAGGATTAGCCACAGTTAGATGTGGCGGCATGTCTATTTTATGTACTTTGAAGTTGGCCCTCTGTCTGACCGTTCTGTGTATGTGAACTGTAGAACCCTGGTCGCTCGGAGCAGAGTGGGGGGAACAGAGCCTTGTTCTGGCCCCGTGCAGTCCCCCCACTGCACGGGGCCAGAACAAGGCTCTGTTCCCCCCACTCTGCTCCGAGCGACCAGGGTTCTACAGTTCAGAGCCTTGTTCTGGCCCCGTGCCCAGACGCAGCTGATGGCTTCAGATAAGCCCCGTGTCCCCTGCCATCCACAACACAACACTCGCCTCTCCTCTGTGGGCGCGTTAGGAAATAGCACTGGGACAGACACCTTCTCTTATCCATACTGGACACATGCATGGCAACAAACCAATTAAGTCCAGACCTGAAGGGACTACTGTAGTCACCACCACTCTCCACTCTCCGCTCTCCAGTCAAAGGAGCGTCTGAGACACTCAAGGCTCCCTGATTACAGTAATCAGGAAGGCTGTTTGTTTTGTGGTGATTTACCTCTTTTTTGGAGTTTTTCAGCCGTCGAGCAAGATTGGCGCAAGTGATACGGTAGCCAAAACGAGCCCTTTCATAGACGTCACGTCTCAGTCTGGGTGACCTCGAAACAACATCCAACAGGCATATAATCACCAAATCTGGATTCAACATCAGCTAGAAAGGGGACCTTCCTTCTCTGATAAGCTGATAAGCTTGCTGGTGGTGCTTAAATGTGGGGACATCAGCATAGCATGTTCCTAAGTACATTTGAAGTACCAATGCTACAGGCTTACATTTACTAAGTGCCACTTACGCACTATGTGCGTGCTCTTCATAATTTGGAGTGTGTGTGTGTGTGTGTGCGTGTGTGTGTGTTTCCGGTCTACCTTTTCCCAGTATGAATGTGTCTCTGTATGCAGGCCTGCGCTCTGGGGGACAGCTGACTCCTGCTTTCCTTTACGTCGGAGTGAGGGAGTGAAGTAGAGAGAGAGGAGGAGGAGGAGAAAAGAAAACAAGGGTGGCACAGGCACTTTGTGCCCCTAGCCAATGGGCCTCCTGTAACCATTCCATTACAAAGCACAAGAGAAAGAAAGAGAGAGAGAGAGAGAGAGAGAGAGCAAGACCAAGCAAGTAAAAAAGCAACAGAGAAAGAAAGCAGGAGAAAAGGGGAAACTGAAAGGAGGACAAAAGAAAACAATGATGGCACGGGGGCATTGTTGCCCCACTATATGGGCTTCCTGTATGTCAATCTGCCCCTCATAGAAGGAACATAATAGGAGCTCAGGTGGGCCAAAACACAAGACAGAAGGATCGAGTGAGAGAGAGAAAATTAGAAGAAGGAGGTGTGAATTCCTCCAGTGTATTTATTTTGACCGTACAGGAAGTTAGCCTTTGGAGGGCTAAAAAGTTTTGACTTTCTCACAAAGGCAGTACGGGTCCCCCAACACTTAACCCACAGAGCATATGCCTAAATAAACCTGCTGGTTTCAGGTTGGATGACAGCAGCCGTTAAACTTTGAAACTCTCATGTTTTGTCTTTTTGGCCTCCTGGTGTGGGGGAATTCCTGTGTCCTCTGACTTAAAAACGAAAGCAGAAATGTGCAGGGATTATGCTGCCCACTCTTCCAGTGGACAGCACTGCTGGGTCACTGAAAGGGATGAGTGTGTGTGTGTGTGTGTGTGTGTGTGTGTGTGTGTGTGTGTGTGAGAGAGAGAGAGAGAGAGAGAGAGATACACAGAGACATACAGGGAGAGAAAGAGCTAAAAAAGGTCTCATTTGAATGTGTGCCTGTGGGACACAAAGTGTAAGAGACAAGGTTCCAGTATGTGAGAGAAAGAATCGGCTAGTGTGTGAATGTGAATGTGTGTGTGTATGTGTGAGAATGAGAGAGGTGTTAGATTGTGGAGTGTAGTAGAGTGTTGGTCTCTTAAGCTGGGTGCATTAGGCAGCATATGTGTGTTAGGGTGTGTGTTGTAGGCTATACACGTGAGGAGTGAATAGTGTGTATGTGTGTGTGTGTGTGTGTGTGTGTGTGTGTGTGTGTGTGTGTGTGTGTGTGTGTGTGTGTGTGTGTGTGTGTGAAGGAGAGCAGTCCTGGATGAGCTCTTCCCTATCCCCTTGCACAAAAGAGGGCTTTCTTTTGCACCCGCGTGTGTTTCGCTCTCTCTGTGGCCCAGGCAGCCATTAAATCCTCATCCTCCTGCTCCGGTGTGTGGCGGCCTGAAACCTGAGTGAGCCACTGGAGGAGCTCTGAGGCACTTACTAAAAAGAACACAGTGGGGAACACACAGGCCATCACCCCCAAAAGACCCCGGCCAATCACTCGCTGAGTCCGGTTCCCCCGCAAGCGAGGTCACCTCAACGAGCGAGGTCACCTCTCAGAGCCAACGAGCCGATTCTTTAACCTTTTGTCAAAAGAAACATACATTTCCCAGAAGCAGAGTTTCTTTCCCGGTAGTCCATTTGCATCTGCCGTTATGAATAATATAATACATTTTCTTTTTTTTTTCAGGCAAGTATGCAAGCTAGAGTTCCATTTATTTTGCTGCTTTCGTGTCTTCATTTCCACCTAAATGCAATAATACTGTGGTTAGTCGCGCGGGCCAAGAGCCTGTAGCATACGAGTCATTTTCTCATCAGTCTCACAGTCCGTCTTGCAACACATTCTTCCTACTAAATGCAAAGGGAAAAAGTTGGGTCTGTCGACCGAGAGTGAAATGTTCAAAACTTAACAAAAAGTTAAAGCTTGTTTCGAGGCTCCAAAACAGGTCTGTTGCGATTTTTTTCCCACGGGATAACAATGCCAGCTCGAAAACCGCTACTGGCTGCGTGACTTCTCCTCCTAAGCTTTTGGCAACATACAGATGGTAAACATTACAGGCGGTAGTGCGCCACTAAATGAAAAGACTTGTGTAAATATGTTGTTTTTCCCCAGCAGTGCTCTATTAGCTTTCACATGTTCTACATGCGCCCTGTATAAACGCCCTTCAGCCTTCTGAAGCAGGATGACATGCTTTATCAATGGCTAGATCCTCCGAGGGCCCTGCGACCCACACTGGGCTGATAATTGGATGATTGCTGATAGCTGCAAACACACTGTTATTAAAACAGCCAGCCTTGATTTTGAAGTTAATATTATAATCAGGGGAGTCTTTGCCTTGGCATTTGATGTCTCGAGTAATGATTTAACTTGACAGCACTGAGGGCGATCATTTGGGGTAACTTAAGTCAAATGTGTAACCACAAATTCCTCCAATTCCTGCATGAAAATAAGGCATTATGAGACTGTAATTTGGTGATGCGATTTTAGAAAGCCACTCTCCACTTCCTCCTTGTTGCACTGCTAAGACTCTGTTCTTCGTGAGGTTTCATCTGAGACCAAAGCCACAGAGCGTGAATAAACATCCTCCATGATAACAAGAAAATGACCATGATCATGGCATAAGCAGCGTGATCTTCTCCGTATATTCCTGTGCCCACGCCTGACCACTCTAAATAGTCACCTCGTCTCCTGTGCCCACGCCTGACCACTCTAAATAGTCACCTCGTCTCCTGTGGCTAGACATGGAGCGAAGAGATGCACACTAGACGCCAAATTGGTGTAAAAGTCAATCATTGACTGACAAAACAGCTTTGATCATCCACAAGTAACAACTTCTGTTGACAATTAGTTAGCCTTCAAATTATTAGCACTGATAGGCCTGTTTTTAACAACTGTTTGGTGCCCTTGTTTGTGGCAGATTTGGGGTCAGAGTCAGTAGACTATAATTGTCTCCTACTGTAGGTTTGCCATCTGTGGATTGTGTGAATTCCCTTAACTTGGTTCATTAATTCTACTCAGTGCAGAGTGCAGACTGGTCTACTAGTGACATTCACCTCTTTTGTTTTCCCCAGATATGAAAAGCCTCATTTAAACTAATCCAATCATGTAAACATCACTGATCACTTTACAAGCTCTCATTTATTGGGCATTTATTCAGTCATATCACAGGTTCAGAGTAATCCCATGCTTAATAGGAGTTTTAAACCCATTTACAATACAACCAAGAGTAAAAATGATCATTTTATAGTCGAAAACAAGGGTCTGTGCTAATCTTAGCAGAAATCGCGGCCAAAGGGGTGACCAAGAGACTGTGCCGTTCTGTGCAATGCTATTTGCAGGGGAGTGTGGCTGTCATGTTCACTTGATTGAATGTATTTATGTTAGCTCTTTTTGGAATGTGAGTGGGGACGCTAAAAGGGAAATAAAGGTCAGTGATAAACTCAGTGTGGTTCTAATCAAGTTGCTTTCCTGTTACCCAATCCACAGCTCCCCCTGTTTACTTCCACAAATCTTAATTAATGAGATTAAATTAACGTTTTTATTGGTGTGACAGCAGATGAAACTTGTAAAGACGAAAATTAAATGAAAGATGGCAATGTTCCGCAAGTGCATGCATCCTGGGGGAGTCGCCGCAACCTAAATGATAACAGCCCACGAGCCGTGGCGTGGTGGACCACACAAAACATGACAATCTCCCTCTGCCTCTCTTGGCCCGTTCCCTTCACTCTCTCGCTCATTCTCATTCCCTACTTCTCCACCTTTCCCATACTTCTGCTCCCAGCTCCCTCTTTCCATCGGCCGGCTCCCTCCCCATCCTTCCCTTGCCTTCTGTTTTGTCTCTCTCCCTCCTCCTCCTCCTCCTCCTCCTCTCCCTCTCTCTTTCACCCTCTTTCCGATTGGTCAACCGCTGGGCCAAGTCCAAAAGAATGTCAACAAACACAGGCATCACCAACATGCGTCTCAAGTCGGAGCCGTGAGCATGGAATTCGTTGTGATAAAAACTAATGGGGTTCATGTCAGAGCACCATTGATCTCCTCCTCCGAGCCGAATGTTTGTGTTCGTAGGGGGTTCCACATGAAAGGGAACATTCCCCAAACATGTTTTGCCTGTAGCGAATGACCATAACCTCTATGCAGTGCAGCAGTGCTGGGGTGGCAATGTCATGTGCTGGACAGGCCACAATCAGGTGTCTGGACTGAGTTTTCTGGCCTAACCCCCACATACACAACGCGCCCACATGTGTCCGCACACAGAGAAGGAAGGCGTGCAGAAAACTGCCTGCTTGTTTTGTTGCGTGTTGTGTGTCTCCGCACTAGAAATAAACGGTAAATAAATAAATAAACTGTTCTTCGAGGAATTTGAATCTTTTTTTTGTCCCGAGTGTTCATCATAGTTTGTTTTTAAAAACAATAGTTGGGGAAGTGATATTTTTTATGTGTTGTTGTATTATAAAATAGTTTCAGAATACTTTGTGTACTTTTCAGTTTAATTGAATGCTACAGTAGATTTTTAGAACCATTTATATGAAAAATGCAGGCTTAAAAGGCCTCAAAAGTTATAAGGCTTAAAGGTAGCATACAGTTTCCACACAAAAGTATGTGTCAATGTGCCAAATAATTTTACAGTCTTACATCAACATGCCGCTGAGAATGATTTAGGTATAACAGAGAGAAAAACGGAGAGGGGGGGGGGGGGGGGGTTCCTCATCTAAAACTCAAATGTGAAATGTGCCTAATAGTTGGCATTTAAGGTTTCTACGCTGATTTTCATTCAAAGGCTGTAAATCCAAGCCCTTTGGCTGAAAAAAAAAAACAGTGAAGGAAAAAAGATTAGCAGCTGTGTCTCAAGGAAGCATTATGTGAGCGGTTTTACGCTGGGCTTACCCCAAAGTCCACAGGTTTCTGTCACTCCACTAGACTGTGTTCGGAAACCAGCAAGGCGGCAACATAGTAACAGGGAACAGTCAGATGGTAGTGTTTGTGTGCAAGTTATCTTATCTTAACTATTTTGTGTAGTCCTTTGAGTATTGCATATACAATTGATGGACATGTTGTATGTCACATCATTGCCTCGTTTGCCTATTATAAATGAAGAGTAGACTACTACATCAGCAAAATTGTTTATAAACATGGCTGTTATCAAAATATAATGGATAAATCGTTGTTGTGAATGTGGTTACTGTGAGGAAACTTCTTTGTGCTCCTACCTCCCCATACCCTTCCTTTGTTAATGGAGAGCATGTGACATTAGAGTAGACTTTTCCATCCATTGTTAAGGTCTTCTTAAGGGAAGGCAAAGCAATTTAATGTCCTCTGATGTTATCTTAGCTCCTTCAGATCAAACGAAGAGGATCGGGCCGCCCTTATGTCTGGTTATGGATGACAGATCAGATTAGAGGAGATTTGAGAGTTAAATGTGGGCGGTTAAGACAAACCAAACAATTACAACCAAGACAAACAATTCTTGTGTGGCTTTCTCTAGTGTATAGTTGGTGCGTTTACAGCATGCTGTAGCCTAATGAACCTTCCGTTGATGGAAAAATGAAGTGTCCTCAATCTGAAAGTTCAAAAGGTAACGTTAAAGAGCTGACCTCAGCAAAACTCTCGCTCTCCCTCCCTCCCTCCTTCCTGATAACTTGTCGAAATTACCGACATGCCCTCAGTATTTTTAGAATACATGAGAAATGTCAGAGAAAATGACTTGGCATTTTCTCGGTTTTTTTTTATGAAATACCGACATTTCTGACGTCCGAGGGGAGATGGCACCAGACGGCGACCCAATGGCAGAGCGATGGGATTCGGAGAAAAGAAGGGAGGAGAGAGCTGAGAGAGAGAGAGAGAGAGAGAGAGAGAGTGCGCTAATAGTGGGAGGGTATGAGGGGGCTGTCAAATGCAGCCAAGGGTGTCCTCCGTGGAGAGGTTGCCTTCGCATCATGAAACATCAATGAGGTCGCAACAAGAAATGCCTCAGTCCACACATACGAAGTTGCCGTTAAGATGTTTCACCTGCACTTATGATGACGTCGGTCAAGGTCGTGGAAATCGCTTGCACAGATATTCTACACTGCATTAACTTCAGATATTCCGAGCTATTCTAAAATTTTACTTTATGGTGCGCCATGGATACACTTGGATAACTCTTTAAAAAAATACTTCCCAGACGTTTGGCGGCTGGTTCTTCATTTGTTAAACTGTGTTAAACGTTTTTTATCCGTGGAATATACTAAGTGTTTTTTGTAAGTGAAGTTGCGATGGCAGTTGTGGTGTACCTGCTGCTGGCTTTCGCTTTTCCTGGATGTATGTCTGCGGGTGGATACGGTCCCAGATACGGTCAGCTGGCAGACTATGGTCAGCTCAGGTCCGTGGCTCAGAATGGACTACGCGCAGCCAGCAGGCACAGGTATAATATTCTCTTCATCTAATAACTTCTAGCCACTCAAAACTGATATCGCGCAGCAGCACTGATATAAAAACAGCAGAGGTAACCCTAAAACCACTCTGCGGTTTCTCGTGGCTAATTTTCATAGTATTGAGTTTAGCCTGGTGTTCTAGTGACAGAGAGTCAAGTGTGTTGGGTAGTCATGGGTTAATGTACACTTCACTAGTCACCACTGGTAATCCAATGTTGTCAGCGTGCACGGAGAGCGTGTGTTTGGGGTGCAGTTGGGACAGTGACCTCGCCTTCTGCGAAGGGTATAGTCCTTAGAGTAATCCACGTGGTGCCAGCTTAACCCCCGGTTACCCTCGCTGCCCCTATGCTATGTCTTCACTAAGTTTCAGTGCAGACGGCCTGGCCTTTTTTGGGTTTATTGGGACAAGGTAGATTGACTCAGCCGGTCCCGTTGGGAATCGTGCCAGTCGTAAAGTCCTCGGCTGCACTTCTAACTGAAACCAGTGAGAGGTGAGAGGGGGGAAAGGGAAAGAATGCGCTGGCCCGTGGCGCTTCACCGCGGCGCTTTGGAGAGGGTCGTTTTGAGTTGGATTTTTGTTTTAACAGATGTGTGAAATATTACGCACGTCGTAGCAGTCTTTTAATCTGTCTACTTGCAGATAGAGTTCTGGACTAAACAAAGGCATCCTTGACCTCAATTACATCAATTACAGCATTTTGAAGATGACACCCGAAAAATGTCCAAACAGGTGGTGTCACTGATACTAGTGCACATATTGATCTATTTGGTCTTTTTTTTCCTACTGATTTTTTTGTTTGTTTGAAATATAGACAAATAGAACAGCAACACACACTACAACACAGACACCTATAAGGTGATAGGTGACTCATTAGCCTTCAAACACATACACACAGGTGTTTCAGCATCAGTTGAAAGTGGACACATCCTGCCTATGTTTATAGCCCTTATTACATTATAAACACTTTACTGCTAGCGTTCTCCAAAGAACTTCCTAAATATCCTACGGACTCTGTCAACTTTGTGTGTGTATCTGTATATTCTAGGTCAGAAACACCTGGGTTGTGAGTGCTGTTTGCTGACAATACACACATATGCTGTTTGTGTCAAATTGTATATACCTGAAATAATTTATCTTAAATAGTTCTTTGGGTCATTGCTCTTCCAGATACAACATTTCCTTGTTTAAAATCGGTATGAGGTATTTGATGCATAACATCACATCATATTGTGGTGTCTGTTTATTATAGCAGTTTTCTAGACCTGTGGTTCTGCTCATAGCTTGGAGCAGGAGTCTGATTGGAGTTGAGTTAGTGACAGAACTTTCATTCATCTGCATGTGCGTGAACAAGCCCAAAAGCCAAGTGGTGGTCTGCTGTCCTTAATGAAAGAGGCTGTCTGTTGTGATTAGTGGGATTGAGGGGAGCTGGACCACGATAAGAGTTAGTGAAAAGAGCCACAAAGGCTGATCTGTGGGCCGTAGGAGACCTGCGGCTTTGGCAGACCCCCCTCTTCAGCCTTTGGGTGCTGTTCAAGACCTTTCTGTGGGCCATTCAAACTCGGTGAAAAATCAAGGATGGCAAGAGAAATGTGTGTGTACGTTTGTGTGTGTGTGTGTGTACCTGTGCGTTCTCGCGTGATTTGTGTGTGTGTGTGTGTGAGCGTGAGACGGGGCCTGTGCGTGTGATAGAGAGGGGGAGTGAGTGTGGGACAGGGGAAAGAGGGCAAACTTGCATATACATACATTTGACTTTGGGGTTATCCATTTTTTTTGTGCACGCTTGGTATAGCTTTCACTCAAGATCCTCAAGAGCGATTGAGCATTCCTGACCAAATTGGGCTGCCTCTCGATTTTCACCTCGAGGAGCCTTCATGTTTATACTGAGCTCCTAAAAACAAGATCTGTTTGCAGTCTGGGGGGTAAAGACCTCACATGGTACCTCGGCAAGGTTATGACTTTGCTTTCCTGTTTGTGTAGGTAACTACTGTGCTTTATTAGAATGTAAAATAATGTTCTGGCAGGTGGACTCCCTTGGCCGCCTACTTTAAAGTGCCATAAAAAATAATGAGATGGAAAGGGAGGGCCAGTAGATCCACGCCAGTCTGGGTAAGTCTGATTTAGTTCGCTCAAAGGCAACTAAATCAACCGCACTTGATTTGAAAGTCAACATATTGTGCATTACTGAAGTCGACTGACTGGGATGTCAGTGGTGAATTACAGTGCCGGAGGACCTGTGTGGCATGTAGGGGGCCGGGGATTGTTTTGGGTGGAACTGGAGCGTTTGCAGAGCTATTTTGTTTAGCTGGTCGGTCTTTCACCTAAGAACTTCGGTTAAGTTGATGAAAGTGGCCCATTGAGGTTTTTGAATGTTGTTTTCGTTTGGGGGATGTGGTACTTAAACTCTGTGGAGGGAGATGATGAGTGTGCACGTGCACAAAAGAGTGCACACAGACTGCATACACACACACACACACACACACACACACACACACGCACACACACACGCACACACACACGCACACACACACACACACACACACATACACATACACACATACGCGCGCGCGCGCACACACACACACACACACACACACACACACACACACACACACACACACACACACACACACACACACACACACACACACACACACACACACACACACACACACACACACACACACACAGTCCTCAATCAACCCTCAAAAGGAATGCAACAATTAAAATGCATGCCCTATTCTTGCAGGTGGAGCTGGAGCCACGACTTTGTGATTACATTTCTAAATGTCAGTGTGGGTTTGGAGTTTGTTGACATTCGTAAAACATCAAAGTCAGATGTTTCAGCCAGCGCCTTGAGTGGTTTCAGTGCTCCACAAGAGCACATATGCAGGGCCAGCGGACTTTTATCTGAGTTATATCTCCTGGGTTATGTGGATTAATGGATTATTGTTGGATTACCCAGCATTCTGAATGCACAGTTTCATGCTGGCTGCCTGGGAATGTGGCCCAAGCCTTATAATAAAGCTACATAAAGCTGATGTTCCCATTTTACACTTGCAACTTACAAGCCTGCTTTATGGCCAAATAAAGGGGAATTACAGTACATGTTCATTGGGAGCCAAGTGTTTACACTGCAAATGACGTTTTAGATCGTAGTGCCACCGTGCTGATGGAATGCAGAGTCTGGTGTTAATAGTGAGAGTAACTAGACCACTGAAACCCATTTTTAAACTAGTTCAGTGCTGACACCTCATGCTTACCCCTAACAACACAATAGTACATTACAGGTGGCTAACTCCATGTTTTGTGTGGGAAGTTTTAGTACAATGCTTACTGGCAGAAAATGACATGGGTCCAATTTACAGTAATACAGTTATGTTGACATTTCACAGTATATGTTACCTTCAGGCTAAATATAGATATGAATGTGCACGCAGGCATGTAGTCTCTATCTGGCGGGCGATCCCAATCCCACATAGACCAGAGTTGCACACCACTGAGTTCTGGAGAAGAGGGGAGGTAGTGAGTCTGTTCCACACAGGGAGAGAGAGAAAGCATTTGAGCCTCTGAAACGATGCAGTATGGTTAACGGGTCACGGTTGTTTACTTAACATCCCACGTCTGTTCCTCATCAGATGGTGTGAGAACGTAACCCCCCAACCCCCCCCCCCCCCCCCCCCCCCGCCCCCCTCTGATGCGCCATCCAGAAACATTCTTGCCCAGGACAGCTCCAGTGATAGCGAATGATTAACCTCAGGACTCACGGGATCGCGGAGACGCACCAGTGTCATGTTCACACATACTGGGACTCTTTCTCTCTCTCTCTCTCTCTGGTCAGGATCTCTCTCTCTCTGGTCAGGATCCATCCTGACTCTCTCTCTCTCTCTCTCTCTGGTCAGGATCTCTCTCTCTCTGGTCAGGATCTCTCTCTCTCTCTGGTCAGGATCCAGCCATCCTAAGTAGCGGCTGCAGAGGCAGCAGTAGAACATGTCAGAGTTTGTGCTGTGTGAAAGACACTGCTCGCCTACACTTTGTGTCCTTGGCCTACTGATGTTTTTCCATCAGGCAAACTTGTGGAAATTATGAGGCAAATGTCATTTGAGTGCTGTGTGAAACTCTGTGTGCCAAGCAGAGTTATTTGGGGAGGGGGGTGGATGTAAATGTCATTCTCACCACTAAATTGCATTTTGGTGGCTTAATTGCCCCAAGGGGTGAATACTGTGGCAGAAGAGGAACCATATTAAAACAAATGTGCCATTTCTTTGACATGAGTTCATTCAACAACACAAAGCACAACATTTTGTGCCCGCAAACCTCTTTTTCAAATGTATTTTTTCTCTCTAAATGTATGCTCACTGAAGATGGGGCCTGACTAGGCAACTTGTCTAACTAACAGAATATTTTGTGAAACCAAATTGTAATCGCTGTCCAGGGAAGCAGATCACAATTCTTCATCTCCAACAGAAAAATACAAAGAGTGGGAATGCCTTGTGAGCATTCCGAGATTCCGAGTTAGATCCTCTGTTATGAGCTCCTGTCTTGCACTGTATGCGCCACTGACAGTAATTGTGGGTAATTTGCCAGCAAGGAAGAGGGCGGGGTGGGCAGGGCAGCGGCGATTTATGATATGAAAACGATGATGGAACAAGAACATCTCCTGAGGGAAGCACAAAAGAGCCACTGTGGCTTTACATCAGCTGCCCGTCACTTGAGGTCAGAGGAAGGGGAATGAGAAGCGAGCTAGGATGCCTGGACTGTACTTGACCCCGCCTGTGTGTGTTTGGTATGGAGGAGAAACAGACTGTGTGTGTGTGTGTGTGTGTGTGTGTGTAAGACAGAGAGACTGAAGATACTTTGTGTGTTTTCATAATCAACCAAATTGTTATAGTCCACATGATGAACGTACCATAAAGATCTATTTTACTGCACAGTTAACCCCACACTGTACAATGACATACCATGCCATAACATACTAGCCAATAGATTCTTATGTGATGTATTGACAAACATGTCCCTCCGTGGGTGGTCTGTTTTGGCAGGAACTGGTGTGCCTACGTTGTGACGAAGACCATCAGCTGTGTGATGGAGGATGGCGTGGAGACCTACGTGAAGCCGGACTACCAGCGTTGTGCCTACGGCCAGTGCTCCCGCGTGGTGGCGTAAGTGCAGCAGAACTCACTCGCTCACTCTCTTTCCCACAACTCCACAGGTGTTCCTTCATGTTTATCCCCGTAGATCACCCGCGTGGCCCTGCCAGACACCACCACCACCACCGCCGCCATCTTTGTCTCACATTCTTCTTGTCTATTTTGAGTGGCGAGGAGTACAACTCGTTTGGGATGTTTCAGTTGTTGTTGCTCTGTCTCCTGGATGACTTGGTGTTGAATTGGATATGGACACAGCTATGCCAGGAATGGAGTGGTCGATCACCACAGGCACTTCTCCACAGGAATCGCCCCTTAAAGCTGGCCAGTAGTGGTGCTCCTGTTTCTTGTTAAGCGGGACCCATTTCCTTTTTCCCAGGGCCTACGGCTTAATGGTCTGTGAAGAACTGCTATTCTATGCAAAGCACATTTGTGTCCAACATGGCTGGCTACCTGCTTTAATCAGATAATCTGATATAGTGGAATAAGGGAACGACTGTTTCTGTAAGATTGTTGTTGGAAAAAGCTCCCCGTAAAGCTGGTGTTTATGTTAAACCAGACACACTAAGACGCCATTATATCACCTGGCTCTTAAAGAAAGCATAGTTTGATGATGTATAAAAGCCCATTGTTTTATTGCATCGTGTGTGTCAAAACCAATGGTTCCAAACCAGCTGTCTGCGAGCATGATGAACAAAGAGAACAATATTATGAGAGGCTTACAGGGTACAGAAGCTAGGCACATCAAAGTGGGATGCCCTATGAATAATGGACTAATAATAGTAACAGCTACAATTATGCTTTTGTTGGGATCTTTTCCAGAGCTAAGTAAACACTCAAGGAGACCGTACAGCAACTGTTTCATTTATTTGCAAAGAAAAGAAAGTTCTAGATTGCTGTTTAAGATAACAGAGATCGCACCAGAAATAACAGCCACAGGAACAAAAGAGAATAAAAAATATTTGTAAAGCGAGAAGCAAATGTATTAACCTTTCTTGAATTTTATTGTGGCTTTAAAAAATGTTAGGTCATGGACCGATTCAAAAAATAATCTTCTTGGTGAATTGATTCTACACTGGCCGCGACCTTGACCTATAAACACCAATGTGTTTTACTCCAAGGCTGCAGTTCTGTTTCAGGTTCTAATTCCATAGCTTTCTCTTAAGAACTGTTGTGAACTTGTGATCCGCAGATACCGGACGTACAGAAGGCCAAAATACAAGGTGGCCTACAGGATGGTGACAGAAATGGAATGGAAGTGTTGTCATGGATACTCTGGTGATGATTGCAGCGATGGCCCCAGTGGAGGGACGGAGGTCCAGATTGGGGGAGGGGGGACGCACCCTTCCCAGACGGGCCATGGGACAGAAGGTGGACAGCAAGGAGGAGAAGGTACAGTCCTGCGGCTCACTGCTGACACAGCTCAAATGTTTACAGTTCACGTTTCAGTAAAAGCATGAGCAATTTTTAGGGGTCACGCCTGTCGAATTTAGGACTTTAACAGAAAGCAAATAAAACGAAAAAAGGAGAAAAGAACAACAACTAGTACGATAGCACTGAGGAAGTAAATCTCAGCAGACAATGTATATGTAGAATTTAGGCCTAACGTCAATATTTTCCGTCTTTCCAGGGAGAGGAGACAGTGACAAAATGAGACAGCTCGAGGAGAAGATTGAGAGTTTGACCAAGGACCTCTACAACCTGCAGTCCACTATGCACGGCATGAGCGAGCGACTGCACGAGGAGTCCCGTCGCGGGGGCAGGAACCCCGCTGACGCAGCCCAGCCTCTCATCAAGGAGACCATCCACAGCATCCAGGCCAAGCTGGACCATCTGGACAACATGACCCGCGTCCACGACCGCACCCTCACAGACATCAACAACCACCTGGTCAACGGCAACGGGGGCGGCAACGAGCTAGACAGCGGCAGCGATCGCTACAGCACGCTGAAGGAGGAGATCCTGCGGGAGCTGGAGGAGCGGGTGGCCCTGTCGTGCTCGGCGTGCCACGCCGGCGTGGACGAGCTCAGGCGGCAGCAGCAGGAGGACCGCGAGCGGATCCGGGCGCTGGAGAAGCTCGTGAGCTCCATGGACCAGCACCACCGGCAGTCGCTGGACATCATCCGGCAGCAGGTGACGCGCTCCCAGGGCTGCTGCGACTCTCTGGACGATCTGGAGCGCCGGCTGGACGGCGTGGAGCGGAAGGTGAGCTCGACGTCGGAGTCGTACGACATTCTCCGCACCCGGTTCGACAAAGAGCTGAACAGGACGAATGGAAATGGTGGGAGAGGTTCAAAGGTCACGGAGGACAAGCTGAACACTCGGCTGAGGGACCTGGAGCGCCGGATTAACGGAACAGTGAAAAAGGCCGAGCAGAAGTGCTCCCAGACGGAGAACAATCTGAGGAACTCTCTTCAGAAGGAACTCGGGAACACCAGGAACATTTACAACAGCCGTCTGGATGAGCACCATTCCAGAATAGGTAGGGTGGAGGCAGACGTGCGGTATTTGCAGGACACCGTTTATGACCACAGTGGACGCCTGAACCACCTGGATAACATAACATCCATCATGACCAGCAAACTAACGTCGGCGGTCAGCTTGTGCACGGAATCCTGTGGTCCACAGGGCAGAGGCCGCCAGACGGAAGATAGCGTAAAGACCCTGCAGTGGAGGGTCATTGCCAACGAGAAGGACATCAAGACGTTCGACACTCGACTTAAGGATCTCTCCATGTCCGGGGATTCGCTCATGGACCGCGTCAAGGACCTCAGCCGTGATGTGAATCGCATCAAAACCCTGACCGGGGACAACGGCGAACACTTCAACAGGATTGTGAACGAGGTGGAGGACCTGGCGCGCAGCATGGAGGACTGTAGTGTCTGCAGCTCGGTGCAGAGGGACCTGCAAGCCTTCAAGAACGCCACCAATAACGCCCTGGTGAGGTGGCAGGGTGAGGTCACCAGTCTGAGGAATAGAGTGGACAATGATGAGAGCACCTGCTCTCAGGTGTGCTCCAACCTGCAGGAGGAAGTGGGGAAGCTGAAAGAGGACGTGGAGAAGTGTCGTGGACAGTGCCGTACGGCCATCACTGACCTCAACGCCCGTAAAACGGACATGGACGGACATCACGTCGTCACTGGAAATCTAGGCAAGGACCTCAGGTCCATTCAAGGAGAAATTTCTGGATTCATCCAGACTTTTAGCTCCATCAATGACACACTGAAAGGGCTCGGCCGCACTGTCCACAAGCATGATGGTACCATCACTGACCTGGGCAACACCAAGAACCAGATCGTCACAGAGATTAACAGGTTGCAGGAGGACCTGGACGATCACATTGAGGACAGCAAGGTGCGTTTCGACAATTTGGGCGATGATATTAAGCGCTTTGGCAGCAACCTGGTCGTGGAAATGGAGGACTGTCGACGCTCCAAGGAAGGACTGGACAAGAGGATCACCAAAATGGAGGACATGTGCGGCCGCCTGGATGTGGTCTCGGACAGCATACAGAAGATCAAGGACGGGCTGAACAAACATGTCTCGGGGTTGTGGGAGTGTGTCAATGGGCTCAATGCCACCGTGATCTCCCATGGCGAGACCATTGAGATTCACAGCGTAGACCTGGAGAACATCCATTACCAGATCCATGGCCTCAACTCCTCCATACTCCGTATCCTTGACGACTTCCAGGACTTCACCCATCAGGACTTTGTTGGTGAGTGATCTGTGCTGTTAGCACAAAAATGTGCATGTGTCTGAGAGAGCCAGAGAGGGAGGGTGTGTGTTTTAATAAATGTCTTTGTCCCTGCGTGTGTGGAGGGTGAACGGCTGTTGTGTGTGTGCGTGCATGTTTGCATCCTCAGGATTTCCTTTTAGCTGTTGGCTCAGAGAAATTATGTTAGTAACATTGTAACAAGTTAATAATAATGCTGACATGCCTCAGCATTGCTTAGGTCAATTTGGAGTTCAAAAGTTTATTTAGCATTTGGAGATTTAATACTGGGATTAGGGAGTCTTAGAAAAAGAAACATTTTAACCCAAAAACATAAACAGATTTCCACAAGGTTATTCTCATTACAGACATAGGACATTGCGTAATGATTTGAATGCTTTCACTTTACATGTTCTACCCAATCTAAGAAATTGCATTCATTGTGGTTTGGAACTGCTCTGTCACTCAAATGAGCCAAGCTGTGCACCTAATAAGCATCAGTCTGAAATCTTGACTGGATCACAGCAATTCAAAGCTAGCTACAGAGTATAGAGAGGGAGTTACAAAATCAAACAGACTCAAGCAATTGACCTGTCGCTAAGCCCCGCCCCCCATTGTTACCGTGTGAAAACTCGGACAAACAAACCAGACTTGATTAGAAATACATTGTGGACAATGGCAGCTGACAGTATATGAAAGCAGGCTTTGAGGACGTTTTGATCGATAAGAGGATTTACTTTCCTCCAAAAGCTATCAAAAGGGACTTAATTATGCTACTGACTAGCTAGTGAAAGATACTAAGTTAGGTTACGTTAATATTTGATGTAGTAAGAATATAGTAGTTGGTTAATGAGCATTCATCTTGGGATTTAACACGTAGACATACAGTCTATGATTTAACAGGGAACCTGTGCCCACGTTTTTGGCTTAGTAGCCTACATTACGTCGAGCTGTTGCAAACGCGAGAGACGTCCTGTAGGCTACTGCTGATGAAAATATACCCCGTTTTCTAGCCTCTCGGGATACCAGCTATCAGAATTACACGTCCCCCATGCAAAACGTTTGACCATGGTTATCCGTCGGGGTTTTTTTAGTTAATAAATTCCATAAATAACCATTAATTTGTCATTTTATGCCTGCTCCCTGTTGTTTCCAATGGAGTTGTCCGAGCTGATGTCCGAGTCCCATTGAGGCTGGACTGTCATTGGCTCATCAGCGTTCTAAGGGTGGCGCTTAGCGACAGGTCAATTAGATGAGGCATACAGTGATGTTCTTTACCTCAGCAAAGACCTATAATCTTTGTCGGTTTTTCCTTTCCAAGTAACTGTATACACTGACTCTGAAGAGAATTTAAACACATGTGCTGTAAAGGATAGTATACTACAAAACCCAAACACTTGGTGATCATGTGTTTCTATGAGACATTCTGGATTATGGTCACTTAGCCTTGTTGGTTATGAGCTGTAGCATATTCTAACAGTAACGTAACTGTGTGTGTGTGTGTGTGTGTGTGTGTTTCATTTCAGGACCCCCTGGACCTCCAGGCCCGCAGGGGGAGAGAGGGTACCAGGGGCTCCCTGGGCAGAGAGGTCTTCCGGGACGTGAGGGACCTCAGGGCAAACAAGGCCTAAAAGGGCCGATGGGACCACCAGGTGAAAACTAGCTTTTCTTATGTATTTACAAAGATTTTACTATGTAAAATAAACAGCACATTAATGAAAATAATTAAGAAGAAAGTTAGCTTAATGAAAGTAATTAAGCTAATATAGTCTGTGTTGTAGAGGTAATGCTGGAATTGGTCTTTACTGTTCTCCTAATGGCTTGAGCATGGGATTTCTGACTTAAAGCATATCATACTAGATTAGGAAGAAGCAGTGCTTGCATAAAAACCCTCTTTAATTTTGTATTTCTAATTCAGATGAAACAAACAAATGTTGCATTATTTGGTTTTGAACTGTGAGTAACAGGGATGGAATACTGGCAGAGTGTGGAAAGTGACGGATATCCAGGAACCCTCTGCACTTCCTGTATCAGCCTCCCATACATTATTTAGGCCTAGCTCTCCTCTCCTCTTCTGTCTTGGCATTCAGTTGTGGAACACATTCTCATCTCACCTCCTCCCAGTTCGCCTCCTACTTTTCCTTCTCAGTAGCGAGTGTATTGGGTGTTAGCATACAGCAGAATCATTGCCCAATTCCAGCCCGAGACCTTGACAAACATGATTTGGAACACAAACATAAAGTAAAATGTATAACTTCATATTATTGTCTTTTTCAGGCCTGAGGGGAGAGGAAGGTATGTTCAAGTTGTTATTTTCATTTCAGCAGATCTGTTCATTTTCACAATAAGTTCTTAGTTCAGGTCTTTTAGCTTTATAAGGGAGTTAATGTTTTATTCACCAGGTCCACCTGGACAGGATGCACATGTGCCCAGGCTGTCGTTCTCTGCTGCCCTCACGCGACCTCAGACTACTTCTGGCACCATCATCTTCGATAAGACTCTGGTCAATGAGGGACGAGCATATAACCCAAGAAGTGGTATGTCTTTCCTGCCTGATCTAAATTCATGGGACAATTATTTTGCAAATAATGAAAGGAATTATGTTCAAAATATTTTGAATTTAACATATGTTTCAAAATACAGTACTTTGAGTGTAATTATCAATTCCGGTAATACTTTATTCTAGGGAACACACATAATACCTATAATATGTGAAACCCAAATTCAGTGCATCTGTTTTCCCATTGTTCCTACATACCATGCACAGTTTTCACCAGTACTTTTATCTGTCATTAGTGATCATATTTTCTCACCTCTCCTTTCTGTCTCAGGTATGTTCACAGCACCTGTGAAGGGCAGGTACTTCTTCAGTGCCATCCTGACGGGTCACAAGAATGTGAAGATCGAGGCTGTGCTCTCGAAGTCCAACTTTGGCATCGCCCGTGGCGACTCGGCGGGCTACCAGCCCGAGGGCCTGGAGAAGCCAATGGCCGAGACGCGCCTCATCCCCGGGTCGTTGGTGGTCTTCAACATCATCCTGCCCCTGGAGGCCGGTGACACCGTCTGCATTGACCTGGTCACCGGCAAACTGGCCCACTCTGTGGAGCCTCTCACTATCTTCAGTGGAGTTCTGCTGTACGAGGAGAAAGACATCTGATGACAGGACGTCATGAGGGGAAAAAAAACAACAATCCCTAGACAGAAATATATATTAAACTTCAGAGGTGATGTTGAATATGGGAGCACTATCTTGGTTGCCATGGATACCCAGAGTTGACTGTAAATGAATTCCAGAACGTTGTGATGGGAGGAGGGAAGACATTTTTTCACTGCTAGGACCCCCTAATAGAAGACAGGTTCAGACCTTTTTTGTTAAAAAAAAGAAAAAAAACAGGAATGAAAAAAGTATCTTTTCTGAAGTCCGTGTGATGATTAAGACACATTTCAAAGAATGTATGTACTGTAATCATGTGTGGTTTATGGAAGAATTGATAGTTTACATTAGTTTTTTTTCCCCAAGCAATACTGCCCTCCTTTGGAGACTTGCTGTGCAGCAAAAAAAAAAAATACCACTTGCGATTTGTCCTCCTGACTGACTGATTCATCAGACACTGTCGACCGTGGGGCTGGACGTCGCAATCTGGCCTTGAGGTCCCGCCAACACACCCCTCCCCAGCGGTCCTTGCTGCAGAACGTGTTGCCTTTGAAGCTGGTACATGTCAAGGTTCAAAGCCAATCTGGGGGAAGAGCCTTCTATTTTTTTATTTGTTTAACAAGGATGGAACACAAGATTTGTACAAGGAACACTGCTTACTGGCCTACAATTGAAACAAAGGACAAAAGAAACTGCAGTACCTATCTTGGTCTGCTTTTGTTACCATTGCACCTTTTCTATTTTTTTTTTTCCTTTTCCATGTTAGCCTTGTTTATTTGCCTTCCTCCCATCCATATTTGGCCAAGGCTAGACTGTAGAGGTGACATCTGTTGAGTAAAAATGACAACCAGGAACAAAATAATAGATGCTCTGAGGTTTGTTGTGCCTTAAAAGACAAAACTGAGAACACTGAGAACTGAGACCCAGACAGCTTTTTAAGCATTCCACCGTCGACCAAACTGCCAAAGGCTACAAGGAAGGAGCTTGTTCTGAAGCCAGCTGAGAGAGTCCTTTTAAGGATCAACTGTAAAAGTGTTGTTATGTAACTGTTACCAAGTTCTGCCCTGACAATTATGTTTCATATGCCCCCTATCAAATAAGTCTCAGATTTAGCTAAATATAATGGCTTCTGCCTTGTTGTTTGCAAAACCCTACCTCTGAGAATGAAAATGCCTAATGCTCTCTCTCTGCCTGGCATTTGCTTTCATGGAGAAGAGAGCTAATAGCTGTGTTGAAAGGATACTTTTGTTAGAGGGAAGTCAATTAACTACATTACTCTGTGTAACATACATATGTTTGAAGTGGTCTTATGAGAAACTTTTAAAGCCATTTTTTTCAGCTTTTAAAATTGCCTTAATGTTATTTTTCCATTTTTTGTGGACGTTTAAACCTCAACACTTCACACAATGCAATCTTTTTTTATGAGACGCGCAATCCAAATAGTCTGTAAATGTTTTGTATATTTTTTGCAGCATTTTCTATGACACACCAACACCAAGAGTATCATGCTACAAAGAATGTGTATGTTTGCTATGAGAGTGGTTCCAATAAATATATTTAATTTTACACAACTCCAGTTTCCCTTTGTGTTCTCTGTTTTATTTTTATCCCCTTTCATCCACTCTCAAACTCTTCTCTTTGTAGCTTAAATTGAGTGTGTGCCTTTGGCCTAGTTCTGCGCCAAGAATGTGAAGATTAGACTCAGTCACAGATTCGTGGAAACCACTGTTTTTCCTGATGTGCATCATTGAGGGCATGCTCATTTTACAAAGATCCTCAGTCTGCCTAATTTTTAGTCTCCTTTGAGGAAACATCAGTCAAGGGCCCCGAAAGGTCCCATAAAAAGGGGTCAGTGAAGATTAGATAGAGGCTAAAACACAGAAGTTTAATTTGAGTGGTGTGTTGCACACAGAACACAACTGCCTGGGGAAATATAAATAGGCCTACCATGCCCACCGTCAAGCATCGTTTCAACAAACATAACAGTTTGTTCTACGTTATGGTCAAGGCACTTTCCTTATGCTGAGGATGGACTAGGCCTACTACTAACGCAGTTTTAGTGACACCTGGTGTTTGTATAGAACATACCAGTTGAAATTGAGAGTGGACGTCCAATTGCATTTAAATAATTTAAGTGAGTCACCTCTGATTTATCTAGGTCACGTCGTGATCCCACCAAGTCCAGTGACTTTACGACACTGTCACTGTCATGCGCACACAAAGTGTATCACACGGTTGAAAACATTTGCTATGTAAACTGATATTTGGTGTTCCGGAGACTCTAGCCTATCCCGGTCAAGTGATCTCTCCAATGTATCGTAACTCTAGCTGGGGCCAATTAACAAGAACGTGAGCACCCAAGACACACATAGCCTAGCCTACTTTTGCCGACTCCCCGGCGAAGATCTCGAGGGACTTGGCATTCTGTTGCCATAGAGACAATGAACTACTCTGCAGTCTTCACAAAGTCAGTCCGACGCTGAGCTTTGCAACAATGTTGCATTTAAACTTTATTATCGGGAAACGTGGACATAGTGTCCATATGCCTAGCCTACCGGTAATTTAAAGTGGTATCAAAACTCATTTCGTCTAACAGAAAGAAGAATCAACAACAATTGTAGGCTATTGCTTTCAACTGAAGCATTGGTAAGTCATTCTGGGTTGAATGCAGTTGCGGTAAGAGTAGCATCTAGCCTAATCTCTTCGCGAACTAGTGATGTAGCCTCCTGCACAGAATATTGCAGGTGTTAGGCCTAGGTCTTTTGTTCATGCTCAGTCTTTTTAAATTACGCTAGGCAACCCTGTAGTCTTCTAGATGGTTATATTAGCCCACTTTAGTCTATGTATGATATTAAATGAAAATACAAAAATAATTTAACCTAGTAAAATATCAGTAAGTAGGCTATGGTATGGTGCTGAAATGGCCCTGTTCTGAAAGAGGTCAGTGATGATGGCGAGTCCAGTGGCAAGAGGTCGCTTGGAGGAGCTGCAGGTCTACCGGTTGCTACAGTGTGTCCACGAGGACAACAAACTACAAATAGAGAAATTAATCACCCACGGCGTGGACAACCTCCTCAACCTCACCGAACCTCGCCAGGGCAAAGGAGCTATGCACATAGCAGCTGTGGCTAACAACACAGACATGCTGGACTTCCTGCTGTCCCACGGAGCAAGTCCAAATGTTCAGGACAAGAGTGGGAAAACACCTGTCATGCTAGCCGCGGAGTTAGGGCATGATGGTGCAGTAGCGCTGCTTGTGAAGCACAAGGCTAACGTGAGTCTGCTGGACAAGGATGGGAAGGGTGAGTAATAGCCTATCGTAGAGGGACCATCATATAAACTTCAAAGCAAATTATTAGGAGGTCTGTTCTCTATCTCTCTCTCTCTCTCTCTCTCTCTCTCTCTCTGTTATGTTATTAATTTGAGTATCTGTAGTTATATTATAAACTTTTAGTGAACTGTTAGTTGCTATGTAACTTACATAATGAATGGATGTAAATGTAATATGGATGTGTTCTCCTGGGCATGTTCGATACAAGTACCACTTAGCCAAAATTTCTATTATTTAAATTACATCTGCATTATAGAAAAGGCATATGGACACATACACAAATCCTTTTAGTTGCAGACTATCATGTTTAATAACAGACCAACATTTGGCAGCCAAAACACTACTAATCCTGTAATCCGAGCTCATCTCCTACCACCTACCCTACCACCTCTGTCCACTAGGGGTGCTCTTCCATTGCATCTTCCCCACCAAGCGCCACATGCGCTGCATGCACGCGGTGCTCAAGGCTCTGTCTGACATCAACAATGTATCCCTGACTGGCCAGCACGTCCTGCACCTCGCCTGCGCACAGGCTGACAGCTGCCTACCCATGTGCCTACTCCTGCTGGAGAGAGGCGCTCACCCTGATGCCAAGGATGAGGTGTGTGTTTGTGCGCGCATGTTACAGCCTGACTTGACTGTCTAATGTCAGTTATAGCCTATTGTGTGTGTGTGTTTGTGTGTGTGTGTGTGTGTGTGTGTGTGTGTGTGTGTGTGGGTGGGTGGGGTGGGAGTTAGCAGTGTCTCTAAGCCATCGTATCTAGTTGTGTTGTGTCTGGCATGTGTCTGATACTTGAATTTGTACGTGCCATTTGAATGAGAAACATGAGGGGCATTTGATGGTATTGTTGATGTTTTCTGGGCGTACATGTGGGCATTTCTTTTGTTCTCTCCAGATCACGGGGCGCACTGCTCTGATGGAGGCGGCCAGGGTGGGCACCGTGGAGCTGGTGCGGAGCATCCTCAGAGGGGGCGCCGACCCCAACGCGCTCGACAAGACCAACCTCCATGCTGCCCACTTCGCAGCGGAAGGCGGGTTCTTTGAGGTACTGATCTGACTCAGTTCCAGCTTACCACTGTGTGTGCCTGGCCCACTCGAACTAAGACATCTCTAGGGGCTGTATATTTCAACATGCTCATTAAAATGAATCAAGAGCTGACCTTGAGTTTGTTGGAAACTTTGTTTTGAGCCTTGCTGGACTATATGTAGATGACTATGCTTTTGGCTTTTATATTATACTATATTATATTATATCATGTTATATTATATTGTATTATATCATATTACATTATACTATAGACCCTTTCAACAATAAAAACAAAAACAATGGTTGAACGTTCTATTTGGTTCCCAATCTACTTCCTCTGCATTAAGATAACATATGGAATGTTAAAACGGAAGCCTTGTGGGGCCAACTATGATGCTGATAATGGAACTCTCTTGAAAGGGTCTGTATCACTGAGGGTTGATTGATTGATTGATTGATTGATTGTTTTGTCCAGGTTATTCAGGTGCTCTGTGCGTATGGGGCAGACGTGGGAGCAGTGACCAAAGCAGGAGAAACTCCTCTGCACTACGCAGCACGTGGTGGGCACGCCGAGTGCTGCCGCTTTCTCGCTCAGAGAGGTAACAGCCTCCAGGAGTTATGTTCAGACTTGGCCTCTAAACAGACTGTCAGTTTGCTACCAGTTTTGGGTTTAAGCATTATTTATCAGCGCTACCAGCGGCTTGAAGCTAACTTGCCAAATGTCAGATCTAAAGCAGATGTTTGTTATTCTGTGCCATGGTGTAGCTGCACGTTGAGAGTTTTAAATCGATGTCTCAAAGGGGTTCACTGGGTTCTCCTGTTTGGCCTCAGCTGGATACCAGCTGCATGAGCTCCCATACTAAATAGTAAAAGAAATACTTTAAAACATACTGTATAATATTAAAACATACTGCTGTGGGAGAGTAATTGAATATTAACTGTGTCGATATTCAGATTAGAGAAATTTCGCGTTGTTCATTCATATCTAATTTTTAATGCAATATTGAAAAGAATTGTGATATTGTTATTCTCAGTGTTAGTTTCGTTTTGTGTGGGCGGAGAGGGAAAAGGAGAGGCCAGATTCCAGCAGTAAGCTGCAGGTCAGTTAACTAAACATTGGACACGACCAAAAGCTGCTCTCTTTCCATGCTCCAGGCTGCAATCCCAAATTTAAAAATGAAGAAGGCCTTCTGGCTCGGCAGATTGCCAAGGACAATGGCCACAAAGCTGCGGTGAAGGAGCTGAAGAAAGCAGAGAGGCTGCACGGGAAGTTCTCTCGACCTGGCGTGCCCAATCCCAACGAGACCTGGGCCCTGGCGCTCTACGACTGGTCCCAGGAGCACGAGGTCACCCTGAGGAAAGCCTTCGACGAGTCGGGGGACTGCATCAAGGAGACGGTCTCCACGGAGACGTTCGAGGCGGTCCTGCAGGATCTCAAGGCCCCCGTGGAAGAATACCAGCTCCACAAGGTGATCCTCGCCCATGACCGCAGGCGCGAGGGCGTCATCAACATCAACGACTTCTTCAAGGGCCTCAAGTATCTGCAGAAGGCCGTCGTCATGGCCTCCTATGGGCCCAAGAAGAAGAAGAAGGGTGGGAAAGGAGGCAAAAAGGGCAAGAAGAAGGGCAAATTCACCCTCCCCTTTCCTATCTGCACCATCCCCCCTGAGCTCATCTACCGGAGGGCCGATGGTGGTCCTCCGACCTTCATGGTGGAGGCGTACCACCACCACACAGACCCCAACCGGTTTAGCCGCGACCACCCACCCAAGCACCCCATCGAGGACGACTCGGCCTGGTACGTGGACGAGCCGGAGAAGATCTACGTCAACGTGACCTACTGCGCCAAGACGGGCGACCTGGAGTCGCTTCAGCTGGCCTTCCGGGAGGGCGTTCCTGTGGACGTGAAGGACCGCTTCTACAAGACGCCACTCATGACGGCCTGTGCTTATGGAAACTACGAGGTGGCCAAGTTCCTGATCAACCTGGGGTAAGGATGGGCTCACTGTGGGAGACTAGCAGTGATACACAGATAGTGAGCTGAGAGTGTACAAAATAGAGATATTTAGGATATAGTCATTTATGATATTTTTGAAGAGGTGAAGGCAGGAATAACTTGGCTGATGAACTTTTTCAAGGGCCCAATGTTTATTTTCAGGGGCAAAACAAATATTTATGTTTTTTTTATCTGTACAGCAAAATGCTTTAGTTATATCAAACTAAACTGCAATAAGCATTATGGACCAAAACCATAACAGAAACATTTTAGAATACAGTATTCAGTAGCAATAAGATGCCTATAAATATCCATTAAATGCAACTTATTTAAGCACAAAGGCTTTGTCCATGGTGGGCCAGCAGGGGTGCGTCTCCCAAAAGCATAGTTGCTAACTAGGATTAGATTAGATTAGATTAGATTCAACTTTATTGCCATTGTGCAGCGTGCAAGTACAGTTTGCTTCTAACCAGAAGTGCAAAAAAGCAGAAAAGTGCAATGTGATATACACAGTATAGGCAGGTGGTGCATAAAACAGTATACGACATATAGTGCAGTGTAGGCAATAGTATACAGTTAAGAAGGTGGAATGGTTTAGAGTAATATAAATAACTATAACTATAATATGTGCAGTGTATTAGCAGTAACTTTATAAGAGCAAAATAGATATGGATATAACAATGTATGAACAGCATGTACAGATATGTGCGGTGTAGTAGCAGTAACATTATAAGAGTAGTAAGAACAATATAGATAAATGCAGTGTATTAACAGTAATATAATATTATTAATCTAATATTATAAGAAAAACAGAATAAATATGGATATTCAGTATGAACCGTATAGAAAAATATGTACAGTATGTACAGTTCTGTGCAGTGTAATAACATAACATAAATGTACGTGCAGGATGAATAGTACAAAGAGCAGTAGAATATGGCTATGTGTAAGATAGCAACTACTTTGGTAGTGTCACTGCCAAATAAAGAGCAGTAGAATATGGCTATGTAGAAGAAAAGAAATTAAAAGTAAGAGCATATTTGTTAGCTCTTACTAAAATGTGACAGAAATACGACACGACACAATACGTATTTCTGTATCATTAACGTATCTAACGTGTGACTCAAATACTGTCAACTCAGATTTGGCATTGACGCCACCACGGAAGATGCATCGTAGTTAGCGACTATGCATTTGGAAAACGCACCCCATGGCATGCTAGGGGTTAAGTAAGACGAGGGCGGAGTTGGTAGAGTGAGTGGTCAGCTCCAGTCAGTGTTCGCCCCTGTGCCCCGCTAGTCCATCAGTTCATCTCAGGTCAGGCTCCCTCACATTCATCAGCAGCGGAGAGAGAGAGAGAGAGAGAGAGAGAGAGAGAAAGAGAGAGAGAGAGAGAGAGGGGGGGGGGGGGGGGTCGGGTCCTGAGAAAGTAAGCCCTTTTAAAGCAGCGTGCCATGCAGTGAGTGAGCCCTCCTCATTCAACAGAAATGCCTGAGTCATTGTGCACAATCACAGCCCACAAGGCCCTGAAATGGCCTCTATGTTCAAAACAGAGCATAACAAAACAACGGCAATTCACAGACGAGATGCTCTTGAACGCGTTCAACTCTGCACTGCCTGGCCATGGACATGATTGTGTAAGAGCATCTGAAGTGGAAACAATTTGCCATTATGCAACCATGAACCCACACAGCTAAATGGCTGCAAATATAGCTCAACACGGTGATATGAAGGAGTGACTTTGCACAGAAAGCCTTTAGCATCAGAACAAGTACAGATCGTTATAGTACTGAATCAAACTTACAACATTTATGTTTTAGAACAAGACATGAGAATCTTCTATGGTATTCATTCCACTTGCTGATCTAAGGAGAGAGATATCAAACACATTCCAAACATATTTTACTTTGGTGATCAACCAGGTGAAAAGAATTGTGAATTGAAAATTGTGCATTTTGAAAATGTTCTGTAGTCCTCTTGTTGAGCCCACTAGTGCACTCCATTCCCTTTTGGCACAGGTGTGCCAGGTTTGGACACCCCCTCATGTCTTAATCATAGAGACATGCTATCAGTTGATATTTAGCAACACAACCAACATAGCACTGTAACAATATATTATAAACCATTAGTGAACTATTAGTTGCTGTGTAACTTACATAATGAATGGATGTGATGTAGATGTAATGTTCTTAACTTGTTTGCCACTGCAGCCATGCATCCAGTTGTTACACCAGTTCCCTTTGACCCTTTGTAGGGCTGATGTGAATGCCAAGGACCAGTTCAGCTGGACGCCGCTGCACCACGCCTGCCATGCCGGCCAGCTGGACATCACGGAGCTGCTGGTGGAGTCGGGCTCGCAGGTGGACACGCCTGCTCTGAACGGAGCCACGCCCCTCATGAGGGCCATCGAGAGCTGCAGGCCGGCGTGCGTGGAGTACCTCATCAAGGCCGGCGCCAAGGTGAACGCCAAGAACAAGAAAGGTACCCGGCGCGCCCACAAACCCAGATGTGCCAAGGCATGACTAACACGCCCACAAACCCAGATGTGCCAAGGCATGACTAACACGCCCACAAACCCAGATGTGCCAAGGCATGACTAACACGCCCACAAACCCAGATGTGCCAAGGCATGACTAACATGGCTGTTGTCTTCTGGTGGGGGGATACTCGGCAGTTCTTTGAACGGCTGTAATGGATGGATAACATCATTATGCATGATTATCTGGTCACATATTACATATTACTTGTTTATCATTGCCAAAGTCTTACAGATACTAGTGACCCCCGGATTTCACTGTTAACAGGAGTGCCATTGCTCAAAATGTAGGCACACATTTATCAGTCTTGAGTGTTGTGTAGAGAAGGGAATCAGTGGTGTTGTGTAGTGTATGGAATCAGTGGTGTTGTGTAGTGAAGGGAATCAGTGGTGTTGTGTAGTGTATGGAATCAGTGGTGTTTTAGTGTATGGAATCAGTGGTGTTGTGTAGTGTATGGAATCAGTGGTGTTGTGTAGTGAATGGAATCAGTGGTGTTGTGTAGTGTATGGAATCAGTGGTGTTTTAGTGTATGGAATCAGTGGTGTTGTGTAGTGTATGGAATCAGTGGTGTTGTGTAGTGAATGAAATCAGTGGTGTTTTAGTGTATGGAATCAGTGGTGTTGTGTAGTGTATGGAATCAGTGGTGTTGTGTAGTGAATGGAATCAGTGGTGTTTTAGTGTATGGAATCAGTGGTGTTTAGTGTATGGAATACCTCCATCACCACCTAACTCCTTACTGAACTGTACACTGGCTTAGGTACATTCTTGCAGTTACCTAAGCCAGTGTTTTTCAACCTTTTTTGTGCCACGGCATACTTTTGACACTTAAAATGTCCCACGGCACACTAACATCCTGTGTGAAGAAAAAATAAACATACCATAGCCTAAAAATTCACACAGATATGGCCTTATTATGGCTTCTATGCAAGACCTGCTCAATAAAACAAGCATCCTCTGTTTCATTTGTAGGTGACTATATCTAATTTCGTTGTTGTTTTGAACTGGATATGTGATGATTCTGTGAATACTGGATATGGGGCCCCTGTTGTACAATGCCTGCATACCACAAATAGTGCAATCATACAATCAATGAGAGCATGTGGTTATAAATTCATTGATGCAACAGTTGATGCAAATAAAGAAGCTTATAGGGCGACTATTTCCCACAGTGATTTTCCACCTTAACGTTCATCTCATCTGCCTGTGCAGATGGGTGCTGACTCTGGGCTAAATGTAACCCAGATCTGTGCCAGAGACAACTTCTCTCTGGTTTTTACATAATGGTATTATGGGTGGTTTCATCCCAAAGTTCCACCACAGAATTTTTGGCCTTTGTGTAAATCACTTTGGCAGGAACGCACAGTTGCTGGAGCAATCAGTTTGACTACAAGCTGGTCTCATTTAGTCAACATTTTTGGATAACAGCACAAGTACAGCGCGTCATTTTATTTATTTATTTATTTTGGTGGCATTTGCCAGAACTTTCTGTCTCAGTCATGGCAATTGTAGCTGACAGAGGTATTCTATATGCAGAGCAGAACTGCTTGGACATCGCCTGGGCCTATGCAGACCTGAGGGTGGTGGACTTGGTCAAGGCCAAGATGGATACCCTGCCCAAGCCAAAGGAGAACAAGAGAGGGAAAGCAGCCAAGCCGCAGCCTAAACCCAGGCCAGCCACCACCTCAGCCAAGGAGAAGGTAACAAGCAAAACCGCACCAAATCATTTTGTTCTAATCATAAGCCTTTCAGCAACACAGACAAGAGATTCAACACAAAAATATGAAACCGTGATGCCATGCCATGCTAAAGGACCTCTTTTCAGTCTGAGTAGTTCCATATGGAAACATGGAATTGTTGGCTTTGCATTGTTACATTGTGTTCCTATTGCTACAAGAGTAGCAGGAAGAGTAGCAGGTCCCAGAACAGTAACAATATTCAATAGCCATAGTAACAAAAGTGTCAGTTGACATTGAGCTGATAATAATCAGGTTGTATGCCGATGCTTTTAGTATTCCATTACAATGTTGTGGTTTCTACATCGCTACCAAATGCTGACATGGTCATTTGCTGACGGTTTGCCCCGGCGTAGCTGTGTGTATTCTCCGCCCTTTTAAAGGCCAGTCTAGAATGGCAGGCAGGGGAACAAGAGACATGCCTCTGCCACTCTAAACCAGCAAATTGCAGACAAATGAGACATGACAGCTCAGGTTACCTCAGGACAAGCTAGCACGGGTAGCACTAGCAAGACAGAACCTTTCAGCAGTGCAGCTTTGGCAAGCTGGAGAACATGTTTCCTTTACGCTGTAGTTGTGACTGGGCCTGTCCATCTCTGTCACTTGCTGAGAGCTAGCTGGTCTAGTGGGTGTACAGTGTTGTGTTACCCTGCCGGTGATTGGGTCAGCAAAAGTAGCTTAGCTGGCCACAGCAGCTGGATCAAAGCAGTCGTAGGGAGGACATGCTAGTACTAGTCTCCTCAGATTTGCCCCTTTTGAAATTATGTGCAGGGTATGATGGAACGGGCAAAACAATCTTGCTTTGCATGTTATCACTATTGCTATTGGTAATTGATTGCTTGATTGATTGATTGCTGTTGCTTTGCATAGTGTTTTATCTGATTGAATGATTGATTGATTGATTGATTGATTGATTGATTGATAGGGTGATTGATCGATTGCATACTGTTGCTTTGCATGCTGTTGTATCTGATACTGATTGATTTATTGACGGATTGATTGATTGATTGATTGATTGATTGATTGATAGAGTGATTGATTGATTGCATACTGTTGCTTTGCATGCTGTTGTATCTGTTACTGATCAGTTGATTGATTGATTGATTGATTGATTGATTGATTGATTGTCATTCTCAGCTGAGCCAAGTTGCCCCCAGTAGCACATCAATGCCACCTGCAGACAGCTCCTTGACCCAGAAGGCTGCGGCAGAGAAGAGCAAAGATGACAAAGAGACTGTGATCATGTACAACACCCAGCTGAACAACGGCACTCTCAGACCTGTGGACATCAGCTTTAGACCCCGGACGGTATGTTCCCGTAAGAAAAACAAAACAGTTCATCGGGGCTATATGTTGCCTATGCTTGTGCACTTGGAAGAATATGGTTCAGCTATTACATAGTCCAACCTTTTAAATAACTATTTTGTTTGTCAGGCATAAAACAGAAGGCGTTTTCTTAAGATGGAGGCTCACACGTTAGACAGTTTGGGCTGCAGAGGCCTATCTGTCCATTTGTTCTGTTCTGGTGCTGTGCTGGAGACAGTGTCATTGCACCCTCAGCACCATGTGACCATCCCTCTTGTCCTGTCTCTCCCAGGTGTGGAGTAACCTGCTGACCACCAGCGATTTGATCCAGCGTCGGGAGAGGAGGCGCGAGCGGCTCAGCCACGAGGTGGACTTTGACGACTTCCTCATGCCCTTCAGCCAGAACCTGCGGAGGAAGGTGGCCCAGACCCAGGAGGGTTCTGTCTGAAGAGAGACCCAGAGAGGGCCAAAGGCCCTCCATGACTCTGGCCTGGCCAGATGAGTTGACCATGATTTGAATTAACTGAGGTAAATGTTTACTTGAAAGGGCGGGTAAGATGTTATAATAGGTTCATCACCTCTCTTCTAATGCCACGATGAATTGTATAAATGACATTAATGAATGCAATGGTTGGAGACGGAGCACAGTGTATAGTGAAATGGAGTACACTACAGTGATTCTGATTTTCTTTCTGCTACCTTTGATTAAAGTCCTCGTAAATAGTATTATTTGATCCATGGCAAGATTAACAATTTTTGTTAATGATGTTTTGTAATTTACAGAACCATTAAAAGATCCTAATATTTTGTACAACACTGGCCACTTTGTGTGTTGTCTACTGTGTCAGTGTATGTTTGTGAAAGTAAACCGTGTAAGAGGAGACAGAGAGACGTACGAGGAGACTCTTGGCATGTGTCGTGTCTCCCCTCTCACTCTCCGTCTGTCAGACCTGCTGCCCCCCCTCTCTCCACACACACACACACACACACACACACACACACACACACACACACCACTTGCAAGCTCTCTCACAGACATGCACACAAACAACGTCATGCAGACACACACGTCCATAATCCCCCACACAGATAAACAAACAAACACAGCGCTGTCCTACACCGTGCTCGCCTCTCACCATGGGAGGAGCAGGCTATATTCAGCCATGGTGAAATATCACACCTGTTGTGACGCAGCACATTTATTTGTATATGTTTATTTATTTACTTATCCTTACTAAAACATGGCTCAATATTCTTAAGTGCAGGGGATATTTGCATCTTACTGTAAAGATACTGTAAATCTGATGCTGATAGCGAGACATGCAGTAAAATAGCAAATAACGTGGAAGTGCCTAAATTGTGGAGCTGAATCAAACAGTGTGTGAATGAGATAAACATCCTTTGCTGTCTAAAAGCCTTGAGATTTTTCTGTTTGACTTGCAGTTCAAACAGGCGGCCACCAGGGGGCAAAAACACCCAGTTTTCTGTCCTGAATGACTGCTCTGAGAGCAGCAGTCTGGAAAGTTCCAGGGCCTCCTGTCTCAGCACGCAGGAAAATGGCAGCCAAAACATGCAGAAATTTGGCTGGTGCTGTGACTCATTTGGCCAAAGCGGGGAACAGCATTTCACTACAGAATTTTCTGGGTTTTGCACAGGTGTCCAGACAGTAACATGGCCACCCTTAGCTTGCTACATGAGGCAATTACCATTCTTCCCAGACTGCTAGCTGACACTGAAAATGAGATAACATTTCATGCTTTTTTTTTTGGGGGGGGGGGGGGGGGGGGGTGCATTTGCTTGGTGCTGATAACTCACCTTGATTTGTGCTCGTAACTCAGCACTAAGCAAGTCAGGTGATTAACTCGTCATGTTTACGTTGAGTGTGATGCGCTTGATCGTCAGTGAAATGTCAGGTTTTATTTACACATTTACTACAGAATGCAGAGGAAATGAGCTGTTTGAGGTGTCAACATCATCACGTCTGAACAACAGAGATAACAGCCCGTTGGGTTGCATGCAGGGAATTGGATTAGGCGATGCTTGAGCTCCACTGGTTCAGGCTTTTCAGCCACTATATTAGATCATTAGATAGCCATGCCTTCTAGCTCAATTGTGAAGTCTTATATAAGCAAGGAAGTGGACAACACACAGATATTGTAATACGCAGCACAAGTCAGGCAGCTCAGGTTATTCTCTCTCTCTCTCTCTCTCTCTCTCTCTCTCTCTCTCTCTCTCTCTCAGTGTGTTTGACAGAAACAATGAGAGGGACATTGTGAGAAGGGACACATGATAAGTCCCAGAGCCGTTGTAATGTTGAGAGGTGCGAGAGAAACCACAGCAGGCATAAAAGAGAGAATGATGCAGAAGAAGGAGAAAAAAGAGAAGCAGAGAGTTGCAGATGGGAGAGAGAGAGAGAGTGATTCTAATGAAGAGAAGGGGAGAGGAGAATAAGGGCATAGTGATTGACAGGAAGACAAAAAGAGAGAATCAGAGAGCAACGAGGGAGAGAGTGATGGGGAGAGAGAGAGAGAGAGAGGAGAGCGATAGTATGAGGGAGAGAGTGATGAGGGGAGAGAGAGAGAGAGAGGAGAGCGATAGTATGAGGGAGAGAGTGATGAGGGGAGAGAGAGAGAGGAGAGCGATAGTATGAGGGAGAGAGTGATGAGGGGGGAGAGAGAGAGAGAGAGAGGAGAGAGATAGTATGAGGGAGAGAGTGATGGGGAGGGAGAGTGATAGTACGAGGGAGAGGGAACCCAATGGTGACATCCCTGCCTGTACATCAGTCTAATGAGACAGGGAGTGCAGTGGTAGGATGAGTCAGGGGTGGGGGATGTGGAGAGAGAGAGAGAGAGAGAAGCAGGGAGGAGAGGAAAGAGAGAGAAGCAGGGAGGAGAGGAGAGGCAGGACATGGGGAAGCAGGGAGGAGAGGAAAGGAGAGGAGAGGCAGGACATGGGGAAGTGCTGGTCAGGGGAGTCGGAGCAGAGCTGGTTTGAGAGAAACAATTCTAAAGACTGTAGCTAAGCATTAAAAATGTATGACAATATGCTGATATGGTGTGGACTCTGTGTGTGTGTGTGTGTGTGTGTATATGTGTGTGTGTGTGTGTGTGTTTCTGTGTGGTTGTATTAGCATGCATACTGTGCCCTCCAAATGAATGAATGATGAATAAAAATAGGTATTTGAAATCTTTTGGAATTTTATCTTACTTACACAATGAAAACAATGAGTAAAATTAATTAATTCATTCCATCTTTATTTATTCTCGGAGGTTCTAAATCTAAATCTGGATCTAAAAAAAAGAAAAACATCCTAATATAGGCCAGGACAGATATATGTTTAATAAAAGCACATGTGCCACAATTATTGGCACCATTTAACATTGCATAAAGTTGGAGAATACAAAGCAGGAGATTTGAGAGCATTCCTCTTTACATCGTATCTCTGGATTGTTCTGATTCCTAGGTCCTCTGTTGTGATCACCCCGTTGGTTTCCTATAGAGTTCAAATCAGGGAGTTG